>NC_041220.1:23877747-23895604 GCF_002837175.3 Physeter macrocephalus | reverse complement strand
ATATATATATATATATATATATATATATATATATATAATAAAGCTCTCTGAGAGGCAAAGAAATCAGATGGCTGTGTAAGCCTCCAGATTCCCCACACAGGCCTTACTAGCTCAAGCCTGATTTACTTTCCAGCGTAACTCTAAGTACAGAACACCAAAACTTACCTTGAGAAGCAGCTTTTCATGTTGCAGGTTATCAGAATCATACGGTTTTTTTCTCACACTTTCTACATCCAAATAGAGCTGTTTATAACCAGATATCTGTAGTAAGCATGCCTTCATACAGATTTTAAAACTGAAAATGATAAAAGTTATTATTTTTAAAAAATCGTACCTTCTTATCACAATAAAGTAATGCCTTCCATAGCTTGTGGTTCATATGTCTATTTAGAAAGCATTCCCTAGCTTTTGGTTTAATACAATAAGCATCAAGAGCCTCTGTAAACACAAAACATTATACAAAGTATCATGCAAGATATGATAGAACAGGGCCTACAAAGAGGGCAAGACAGGTAGGAAAGGCAAACTTCCAAAACTGCAAACTCTGTAAATCCTTGATTTGTTCACTTCTTTTCATGCTTTCTCTGGGCAATCTCATGTGTTCCCAAATCTTTATTGTGAGACACTACCAGCAGACCTAATTTTCCAAGGATATAGCAACACACAATGCCATGACAGGTTCTCCCAGCGCTTCCAAACACAACAGCTTATCTTCCCTTAAGAGGCATGCTCTTTCTCAACTCTAAATACATTAATGGAATCACTAAGCACTAGTTCCCCAAGCTAGAACGCTCCGAGTTCTGACCTTCCTCTCCATCAACGATACATCAAAAGGTCCCTGAGCCCTTATCCTTTCTAGCTCTGAAATGTCCCTCAAAGCCCTCATCATATATATCCATTTACCCTGGTGTATTTATGGCTTCATCATCTCTTGCCTGAATGACTCAGTTTCCTGACTGTTCTGTCTTTATTCCTTCTACCAGACTCCCACTTCTTCAAATTTACCCTTCATCTTCCTAAAATACATATCTGATAATGTAGCTTTTTTGCTTAAAAAAAAAAAAAAAGAAATCAGAGGACAACATCTAAATCTCTCAGTGTGGCATGCGAGCCTCCTTGCAATATATATCTGATCTTGCACTCCACTCACTTCTCCAACCTCTGCTCTGCGCCTATTCAGCGCTCCAGCTACAAAGGACTCCCTGTCATTCCCAGATACTCAAGGACTCTGTGTCTTTTTGGCACCTTCCTCTTCACGGAATGTCCTCCCCTACCCATTCAACAAGGTCCAGCTCAAACGTTACCTCTTCTGTGGACTTATCGTCACAGTTCTCTCCTGTACCCTCTCCTGCTTCAGCCCAAATAAATTACTCCTTCCTCAATATTTACAAAGAAAATACCAAATGAAGAAAAGCTTGCTAAATATTTACTATCTCAATATACTTGTGCTGGGAACACAGAAATGTAATGTCAAGTCTTCTTATGGAACTCAGAGTTTATTTGGGGAAGAACAAGAGCAAATCATTGACTACAGTACAATGGGTTAAATGTAGGATAGAGGACCTTCCTGGAGGAGGACAGAGGAACTGAATTTTGAAGGACAAGAAGGACACAGGAGTCATTATTTAAGTTTGGGAAAGTAATGGTAAGTTACCTTAGAGAAGGCAGATGATAAACTGGCAATAGTACTGGACTGGGAACCCAGAGATACAGGTTTTAGTCCTGCTTCCATCACTCACCTCTCTGGACCTCACTTCCTCATCTAGTGAAGTGAAAGGGTTGAATTAGATGATCTCCACAAACCCTTCAGCTCTAACGTTTCACAACTGTGTGAGATCTCCAGCCTCACAGGAGGTAAGCATACAATAAATGAGAACACCGTAAAAACACATACCTGGCATCCTTCTCGGGGTTAATATTCTTTTCCTTCATTATATCTACTACACATCTGTCCACTTCACTCTGAACAACAAGTGTCGCTTTCTGTAAGACCTATTTGTGTGAAACAAAGCTGAATGAGAAAAATCCCCTATTGCTGAAAAAGAATAGTATGTTTGGAGGTACTTAGTCAACTTCATAATGTGTGTATTAAAATGCAAAACCAAATGAAACCGAATTTGTTTCAAATTTTCAGTAGGGCTAAAATCATACATACATAAAATAGGAGAGAAGCAGCATGATGTATTAGATGAAGTCTTCCTTAACTGAGAATCAAGAGGTTCTAAGCCAATGAGTTCTTAGCAAATAAGCTCCCACCACAGTATGCTTATGAAGCAAATACTTTTTATAAAATTCTAAAATTACATAGTAAAAATATATGTACAAAAATTTTAATGCAGAAGGAAAAAAATTTAAATTTTAAATGCAGAAGAGCAAAAAGAAGAAAAGTCAAATAATCTTGTCAATCCTACCACCAGAGATAGCCACTGGTAACAGATTAGCAGATATCCTACCAGTCTTTTTTCTATGCGTATAAAACAGATTTCTTAAATAATATGTCTTATAAATGCCCCCTGGATCCTTCCTCTCAAGAAATAAGCAAGTTCAGGCCTTCTTTACCCTTAAAAGGTTTAACTCTTATCCCTCTTTAAGCTACTATCAAAATTCCATCTGATATTCCTTATACTCCAGACAAAATAATCTAATCATACTTGGAGTTATGCTTCTGCATATCCTGGGCCTTTCTTCTGGAATGATCCTTTTCCCAATCTCTAGACATATCAATTCTTCCCATTGCTAAGCTAGCTCACATACCAGATCCAGGAAGCTTTCCCTGATTCTATTCAAGTGGAAGTAACCTCTCCTCTCTTGGAATCTGCATAATAATGTACCTGTAACCTTTCTGTGACTCTTATCACTTTCTATAGTGTAGTTATTTTTATATATTAAGTGGAAAATCCTCTGAGGACAGAGACTGTATCTAACTCATTTTTTCATATCCTGTATAGAAGAGATAACAGACATATAATTATCGAACGGAGATATCTGACAGATGAAAACCTTAAGAAAGGCAACGGTTTCAGTAAAAGTCATGTACAGCTATTCCATTACTTTTCTTTAAATTGAGGTTAATTTAAATACGATGAAAGGAATGGATGTTGCATATTCAGTTTGACCAGTTTTGACAAATGCATATACCCAAATAATCCACATCCCCATCAAAATATAGAACATTTCCGTCACTGCAGAAAGTTCCCTCATGCCCCTTCCCAATCAATCCCTCCCCCAACAAGCACCCACCGTTCTGCTTTCTATCACCATAACTTTGTGGTGTGCATATGAATGGAATCATAAAGTATGTACTCTTCTGTGTCTGCCTTATTTTGCTCAACGTAACGTTTCTAGAATTCACCCACACTCTTGCTTTCATCAGTAATTTGTTCCTTCCAATTGTTGAGTAGTATTCCATTGTATGAATACACCTCAGTTTGCTTAACTCATTCTCCCGGTGATGGGTATTTGCATTGCTTCCAATTTTAGACTACTATGAATAATATTTTTTGTCTTTGTGAAGTGACTATTCGAGGCTCTTGTCCTTTTAAAAATTGTGTTGTCTTTTTATTACTGAGTTCTAAAAGTTCTTTGCGAGATATAAATCCCTAATCAGATATATGTGCTGCAAGTACTCTGTCTTGCCGATTCATTTCTTAAAGGTGTCTCTGATAAGTAGTTTTTATTTTGATGCAGTCTAATTTTTCTATTTTTTATAGTGCTGTGTCTTCTCTAAAAGACATTTTTGCTTAACCCATGGTAGAAGATGTATATTCTCCTATGCTTTCTTTGAGAAGCCTTAAAGTTTTGGTTTAAACACAGGTCTAAAGTCCATATCAAATTAATTTTCACGTGTAGAGGGAGATAGGAGCCTCCCCTCCCCCAATTTGGATATCCAGTTGTTCCAGCACTATTTATTGGTTTTCCAATACTTTCCTGTCCTCACTGAATTGCTTTAGCATCCTTGTTAAAAATTATGTACGGTCTATTTCTGCTCTCTCATCTGTTATATTTGTCTATTTGCCTAGAAAGTCTTGAAGTCAGTATAAATCTTCTAACTTTGTTCTTTTAGAAGATTATTTGGGCTATACTAGTTTCCTTAAAATTCTGTATAAACTTTAAATGAGCTTGCCACTCCCTTCAAAAATAGCTTGCTGGGATTTTGATTGGAATTGCATTGAATCCATAGGTCGGTTTTGGGATCAGCATCTTAAGAATACTGACTCTTCCAATTGATGAACACAGTGTATCTTTTTCCATTTCAAGTTTTCTCAGGAAAACGAGTTGTAATGCGGACGTCTCGCATAGCTTTTGTTATATTTATCCCTGAGTATTTTACGTTTCTGGATGCTACTGTAAGTGGAACTGTTCTTTTTTTGTTTTCCAAAAGTTTGCTCTTAACATACGGGGACATACTGTGTCCTACGACATCGCTAAATTCATTTATCAATAATGCTGGTAATTTTTAGATTTCTTAGGATTTTTTATACTCACAAACTATGTCATCTGTTAATAAAGACAGTTTATTTCTTTTTCAATCATTAAGTCTTAGATTTCTTTTCCTTCCCTTACTACACTGCCTAGGACCTTTAGCACAATGCTGAATAAAAGGAGAGTAAACATCCTCGCCTTGTTCCCAACTGAGTGTGGAGAGCATTCAATATTTCAGTGTTGTATACCTATCATGCAGGGTTTTCATAGATGGCCTTTAATAGGAGGAGGAAGTTCCTTTTACTCCTAGTTAGTTGAGTGTTTTTGACCATGAATGGGTATTGAGTTCTGCCAAAACAGTTTTTCAGTATCTACTCAAATGATCTTATTTTTCTAATTTACTTTGTTAATGTGGTAAGTTACACTCATTGATTTTGAAAATGTAGTCATGACATATTATTCTTTTTATATATTACTGGGATCAATCTGCTAATGAAGAATTTTTGTATCTATATTCAGGAAGGATATTGATTTGTAATTTTCATTTATTACAGTGTCCTTGTCTGGTTTTAATATCAGGATTATACTGGCCTCATAAAATGTGTTTCTTTCTACTCGATTTTCTAGGAGCTTATGTAATAGCAGTACTATTCTTTCCTTCTTAAATGTTTGATAAGAGTTCACTAGTGAAGCTAATATTGGAAGATTTTTTGTGCAAAATGTTTACAGATTCCATTTATTAGGTATATGGCTATTTCAATTGTTTTCTTTGTGTTAGTTTTGCTAAACTGCGTTTTTCAAGCACTTTGTCTCTTTCATTTAAGCTATAGACTTCATCGGCATCAAGTTGTCCATAGCACCTCCTTATACTTTAGTGACTACAGGCTGTGGTGATGCCCCCTCTATCATTCCTGATATGGGCAATTTGGGCTTCCTCTCTTTCTTGATCAGTGCTCCTAGAGGGCTATTAATATTACCAATTTTTTCAAAGAATCAACTTTTGAGCTTGGTGATATTTACTATTTTTATCTGTTTACTATTTTGTTAATTTTTTCTTATTTTCATTATATCCTTTATTTACTTTGGGTTTAATTTTCTCTCTTCTAGTTTCTTAAGGTATAAGCATAGCTCACTGATTTCAGGCCTTTAAAAACTGCTTTGGGTGTACTCCACAAATTCTGATGTGTTGTGTTTTCATTACCATTCACTTCAATTCTCTTTTTAAATTTCCCTTGTGAGTACTTCTGTGATCCATGGGTTACTCAGATTCTTAATTTCCAGATATTTGGGGATTTTCTAGATGTTATATTTTTCTTATTTCTTTTTTTAAAAATTAATTAATTAATTTTGGGGGGCTGCGTTGGGCCTTCGTTGCTGCACGTGGGCTTTCTCTAGTTGCGGCAAGTGGGGGCTACTCTTCATTGTGGTGCACGGGCTTCTCATTGCAGTGGCTTCTCTCGTTGCAGAGCACAGACTCTAGGCACATGGGATTCAGTAGTTGTGGCATGTGGGCTCAGTAGTTGTGGCTCGCGGGCTCTAGAGCGCAGGCTCGGTAGTTGTGGCACACGGGCTTAGCTGCTCCGTGGCATGTGAGATCTTCCCAGACCAGAGACCGAACCTGTGTCCCCTGCATTGGCAGGCAGATTCTTAACCACTGCACCACCAGGGAAGTCCTCTTATTTCTAACTTAATGCTGTTGGAGACAGAAAACATACTCTGTATGCATTCAGCCCTCTGAAACTTACTGAGACTTAAATGACCCAGTATATGATATATCTATATGACTGTTCCATGTGTACTTGGGAACATGTATTTTGCATTTGTTGGGTGTAGCACTCTATAAATGTCAATTAGGTCAAGATGGTTAATCGTATTGTTCAAATTGTATAGAGCCTTCTGATTTTTTTTTTTCTTGTTGTACTATCAGGTATTGAGAGAATGCAATAAAGTTTCCAGCTACAATTGTGGGTTCATATATTTCTCTGTCTAGCTTTGTCTATTTTGGCTTCAAGTATTTGGCAGCTTTGCTAATAAGTGTATACACATTTAATACTGTTATGTTTTCTTGATAAATTAGCTGTTTTATCATTACCAAAAAAAAAAAAAAGATTTAGTTTCCTGTAACACTCCAGGTTTATATTTTCTAAAAGAAAGCCACAAAAGCTTTTTTATGCTTATTGTTTGCACGGTACATGCTTTTACTTTCTATTTGTTTGTGACTTTATGTTTAGAGTATGCTTCTTGAAATAACATTCAGTTACTTGGGTCTTGCTTTTTTTATCCATCTGTCAATCTCTGGCTTATTCTCTAAACTTTTGGTAGATCTTTGGTTCCTAATCAAAAACAAAATAACAGCTGGATGGAGGAGAAATATAACCCATTACATTTTCTAAGTTCTCATGTATCCCAACATTGTCTAAGTTCTCACGGAGCTCATGAAGGTATATTCAATACTGGAATATACAGGACTTAAAGAATTTCTTAGGTCAGCAATTCTAAAACTTTCTCTTTTAACCTAAAACTACGTAAGTATACAAAGACCCTTTTCCCCAATGATGTTTACTTTAGAGCTAAAGAAGAAGTAGGTGATAATAAACAAGAAAGCAACATATACAAATCACTTATCATATATTTTGTAAGAAAATAATATATGCTTATGCATATGATTTTATTACAAAATAACATTCAATAAACATAAAAGTAATCTAGTCTTTTTTATTACACCTACCTTGATGGTAAGTTACAAATTATATGACTAGCCAAATTATATTTATAGCCAACAAACATAAACAGTGAGTTTCACCATGCAAGCAAATCTGGGGAAATTATATATACATTTGTGTTAGTGTAACCACAGAGTGTGAATGTTTCATTTTTGAACCACAATGCCTATGTGGTTATATACTTAAAGGTTAGGTACTTAAAGTCTAATTTTGGAAAATTAGAGACCAAAAAATATGCAAATGTGCATTACTATACCATCAATGCACAGACAAGTAAACTGATGCTATAAAACTAATTTATCATTCAATAGCTAGAATGTTATCCTTACTATTTAAGAGCTAAGACAGCAGCTCTAACCAAACAACAGCCAATCAAAAACACGATTAGACTGACAGTGTTCTTTCCCTAAATTTCAAATTTTTCAAATTCCCATATATGCATAAGTACAGTGGAGCTCTGCAACACTACCATACATTGAATAGCAGCCAGACCTCTTAGCAGAATACTGAACTAGACTCCTCAAGTTCTAAAAAGGTTTTCATTTTCATTTATAAATCCCAAAGTTTTAGTAATCCTTAATATATAATTGATAAGTGGTTGGTCCTAATGTAAAATACAAGCAAATGAGACTCAATTTTTAACAATCAAGGGAAGAATTTCCACTACAGAACAATTCACAACCCAACAGGACCACTCTATCACTGCTTTAGGGAAATGGCCTTAATAGATTAAAATCACTTTTATTCACAGCAATCATTGGTAATGTTAGGTATTTAAATAACTAAGAGGTTTTCATGCATATTTTAAACTTCTAAAAATTCTGTAGTGTATGTTGGTTTAATCCCATCATCACTAACATAATATTAGTGATACCTATCAGGTACTGGGTATTCTCTTAGGCTGCTTTCATTATAATAATATTTCTAATCCTGAAACAACCATGTGGATATTAATACCTCCTTTGACAATGAGAAAATGAGTAATTTGCACAACTAGAAAGTGATACAATCAGAATCTGAACTCAGATTTTTTTCATAGAAATATAAAAGTAGAGCAGGTTAATAAAAATATCACAAAATCAGAATTCAATTTTACTCTACAAAGTAAATGAAATATACATATGAGACACAATACACACCATAAATTATATATTTAAACTGATGAGACTTCCTCCATTAGCTTATTGACAAGTTTACCTTAGATTTAAAACCACAAGAAAGCAAAGCTCCTGTGATTTAATTCAGTAAGTATTTAACTACCCATTTGTTGACTATTCCTTTTAAGTATGCCCTCCAAAACACAATTAGCAATTTATATTTTTAAATAATAAAATCATAAGAATACAATTTTAATGTTTACTTTTCAAGTGAACTTTAATTGCCAGAAAATGAGATAAAAGATAATGAACATTTTATTTTCTTTAACCTGTAACCACTACTTTAAAGCCTCCAAACACTTCAGCCCACATTTACCTCTTCTGTCTCTAAATGCCTGTTTTTAATTACATTAGATTTCAGTCTTTTTATATATATATATATATATATATACCAAAGACCCTGGTGGAATGTCGAACATATGGCAATCATTCAAATCTTCGCTCAAGGATTTGACCAAGGCACTAGAGTTCCTAAAAAGTATCATCTTGTGTGCAGTCCCACTTAAGTTTGGGGTAATTTTACCACATATAAAATCCCATTAGTAAATTTTACGACCAAAAATGTCATTACAATCAATTTTGGTAATGATGGTTACACAGAGAGATGTGAAAGTGAGTTCCCAGTTCCAGAAACCCTCCAGAGGTTCATCTACAATTTATGATATTGTTACTTTGTGAAATTGCATCCTAAGTTTCAATTAATGGAACAATACAGGTGGATAGGTATAAACAAATTTTTAGAACGAGCAACTTGTTAACTTTCTAGATCCCTACAGTCTCATTAAAAAAAAAAGAATATTAATAACTTTATAGGATTCTAAACAAAGGGGTAGGACTCTAGACTCTTCTCCCCTCCCTGGTATTCATTCAGGTATATGAGTTATTCCCATAATGACCACTCATAAATAAAAGACTAACTAAATCAGTAAAGCACCTATTTTATAGGTCACTCTCCAAAACTTAACAGATATGCTTGCAATATTCAGCAGTGTCCATTTTCCTTCCGGCATGAATCAGTAACTCATATTAATATCACTAGACAGTAGCAAATCAACAATTTTTGACCCTATATTCTCGATCCACATTGTACATCATGACCAAATACAAACATATATATGCATATATAAAACAGAGATAGATGCACACACAGATAACTAAAATTAAATTTTCATGAAACCATATTTAACCTTACTACGACTGCTGTTTTCTAATTATTTTCTATTCCATTCCTTTTGTTGTTGTTGTTGTTTAATGCTGGCTGTGATCTACCATGGGATTTCAAACAATGGTCTACATGTTCCATACTCTAACTTTGCCACACCAAATAATCTATATATATAGAAAAAAAAATTGCAAAACACTATAGGGAAGCATGTGGTAGGCCGAATTATTGGTCCCTGTTTTTCACTCCTGTGTAATTGAATTATATACCCACATTCCTAACATGGCCTCATGGTGGGCATAATGTATTTTTCCACCCCTTGACTTGGGCTTGGCCATGTAACTTACTTTAGGGATATTAATGGACATCACACAAGAAAACTTAAAATATGCCTCTGTGGCTGGACGTGCAACGATTAACTGTGAGAAGACTATTTCCCAGGTACCTTTTCAACCTAGGTCCCACAATGAGACAACTGCAACAGACCTGAACTTGGCACCAGCTTGAAGAAGAGCCTCTCCAGTTGGCCCACAGACACATTAGCAAGAAATAAATAATGCATTTATTTATAATGCATTTATATAATAAACCTATGCCCTGAGATTTTATAAGTTTGTTACACAGCAGCAGCTGACTAATAAACAGTATGAGGTATGACTTATTTTGGATCAAAAGGTACATGACCCAGGATTTTCTATAACTATCCAAACCTATCCTAAGGACACAGTCTATGAGAAAGTTTTCCCCCTAAGACCCTGCTTTCCCAAAAGCTAACAAGCTTTGAGGTAAAATAAACAAGCAAAAACTCAGAACAGAAAAAATTATTCAAATACCTTCTCTTTGTGCACTAGTAGTGCACACAAACACATACATACACAGAAAAAAAAGGTTTTAAAAACTAGAATATTTCTTCTAAGGTGGGAAAATTTCACTCAATACTCTTTACAGCAAAGACTCTTCTAGTAGGACATTAAAAATAATTCACTCTAAAATTGAGGCATTTTTTTAAAGAAAAAGTATCTCCAAGTTAAGTTGTCTAGAATAATCACCTTGATATGATCCTACCTTATTCTTGGAGTATGTCAAGGAATTTTCTAAAACGAAAAAAAAAAAAAAAGAATATTATTACTTAAATGCTGTTTGTGAATTACTCCGCAAACAAACAGTACAAATATCAAGCTAGTAATAAATTACTTTAATAGTTCCAGAAAATATAATTTCTACATGAATAACATAGCAGACATTTAAAAATTTTATCCTTACAGTATGATTCCAAAATTCTCAACCCAACACACATACCAGAGCCAAAGAGGTAAGACCAACCTAATTTCCCCAGAATCATCTGTTTCTGTGCAGACCCCCAAGTGTCTACTAACTGCTGCAAATTCATCCACGGCTGCCTCAGAATAGCTTGGGTTCCAGAAACTCATCTTAAGAATACAGTAAGAGTGCTCTATACTACCTTTTCATGTGCTAGCCTTATGAAGTAAGCGTTTATATTTGAAGAGCTAGCAAACAAAAAATACAACAAAGGGGCAAAAAGGAAGACTGGACAACCATTCTCTAACTAGACAAAAAGCAAAACAGCTTTTTCGTTCTTGCTTTCTGCTTCAAGAATCACAAGAACGGTCTTTACTGGTCTATTTACAAATTTTTCTGGCAAATAGTAAACAATCTCTTTTTCTCAGCAATTTGAAAAATTCAAGAAAAATGTTCTTGCTGCAAAATAAAGTCTTAAAATGTTCTTCCCCCATAATATAAAAAAACCAATCAATACTACTAAGAGTTCTTATCAAGAGGTACTTTGCTCTTCTCAGAGCAGTCAAAAGGGCAAATCAAAAGAGCAGGCAATAATTTAAGTCAGCTACAAAGTTGTGAAAAATCTAGGGAAGTAATTAAACTTCAATCATCTAGCTGCCCTGAGGCTCACTCTCTCCTTACTCTGCCATTCTCCCCGTTGTCTTGGCTACCAACACCCACTCCTCAAACTTTACAGGGGTGGATTTCTTAGTTGAAGCACACTTGTTCAACGCAAAAGAGGTTGTGGTTACATCATGATTTTCCATCTGACACAGTGAACATGAACTGCAGCCCATCCCTGGTCTGCCTCACTCTGGCCAAAGAGAAATGACCTCGATCTTATTACTCACTCATCTGTGTTCTAATTTAAAGCCATATTTTCAAGTAAGTATTGAAAGCTGATCAATTTTAGAAGGTACCAGAACAGCACTGTCCAATAGAAATATAATGCAAGCCCAGATGCGAACCACATATGTACCTTAACGTTTTCTAGTAGCCATATTAGAGTAAAAGAAACAGATAAAAGTAATGTTAATATATTTTAACCCAATAGATCCAAAATATTATCATTTCAACATACAATGAATATAAACAATTATTAATGAGATACCTTTACATTCATATAAAGCCTTTGAAATCCAGAGTATATTTTCTAGTTCTGCACATTCAATTCAGATTAATCATATTTCAAGTGTTCAATAGCCACATGTGGCTATTGGCTACAGTATGGGACAGTGCAGATTTTTAGTCTAATAATCTTTCCTAGGGATCTCTAGATACCTGTTATTATTCTTTCATGAACTGCATAAGAGATTAAAAGACTGAAGGATGCTGAATATAAAAATGGATCTCCTTCACTGAAGTGAACATTCCAAAGGGCTTATAGAAGTACAGAGATTTTTCTCTAGAAAGTAGGCTGCAACCATAATCTAGGGTAAAACTGATGAATTTCAGGAGCCAGAGAAGGTAATTCTTTGCACAGATGCAGAATTAAATAATAGTTTCTTTTTCTATAGAATCAGTTTTAGCGCTGGAAGGATTCAAACTGAGATTTCAAAGATCATGAAACTGAGATTAAGTGACTTGATCGTGATACGCAAGCGCTATTGTCACTATCAGTACTGAGAAAAATATTCATTCAGAGTTAAATTTTTATTCGTTTTTAATTATCCTTTTTCGAAAAACATTACCTATCCTGTGTGTCCTTTGTGCACCTACATAGGTATCAAAAATTCGCTGCAATTCACATTTTCCAGTCATCTGTCGTAAGAGCCATTTCATCCAAAATCGAAAGAAGTGCCCATAGAAGAACTCCCACAAAGAAATAAACATTTTTTCCTGGAGAAGGAAATATATGACAGGTTTAACGACCTTAAATTGGATTTAGAAAAAGAGAAAAAATTAGTTTATCCAACTCATCAAATCCCAAATTATATTAATATAATATTGTTCCATTGTGTCTATTTTGTAGTAGTGTTTAGGCATCTAAGAAAACAATGCCAGGTGTAATATATATCATTTAGATTAATTAAATGACGCTGGCCAAATGGTTAATTTATCATTTTAAACAATTAACTGTAAAAATCAAACTACTTACTTAGATTCAAGCTCTCAGTTCACTATTTAATTTCTTATTCTTTGAGAATAGGGCTCAACAGTTCAAGAACAAAAGGACCCCACCTAAAGCACCAATTAAATCAAATATACCATATATCAGAATTGTTAGTATAAGGAATAAGTCTTCTTAACCCCTGTGGATAATCCCAGTTACAGCTGTCCCACAGTCAGGTGACGGTAGCAAATAAAAACACTACATATGGCTTACAAGTGAAGTACACAAACTGAACACGGAGTAGATCACACCCTGGCTAATTGCTGATTTTCCATTCAACAGGTGAAGGGCAGAAATACTAAGAAGAGTAACAGACTACACCCTCGATAAAACTGAATCTTTATGCCATAAGAAAAATCTTCGGCTCCTAAATGAAGCGGGGTCGGGGAAATGAAAGTCAGAAGGAGTTACTTAAAAACAAAAATGCTCATCTCTTTCCTGCCTTAAACATTCCCACAGATAGATCATTTCCCGAGGGACTGTCAAATTCGAGATCCCCGCAGGTCAGTGCAGAATCAGTGCACAGAGACTGGCTGAACTGTGATTTTAAAATGAATCCATCTGGTCCGCGCTCATCAGGACAAAAGAAGCCGAAATGCCAAGCGGAGGGAACGCCAGCCTCACGGCGCCTGAGCTCCCCAGCCCTCGGGGAGCCGTTGCTGCCGAGCCCCCCCTCCCGGAGCCTGGCCGAGCCCAGCTCGCGCCCTGCCCGCGAGTGGGAGGGAACCGGTCGCACAAAGCCCCGCCGGCCCGCCAGCCCCGCGGGACTTTCCGTAGGACACCGCGGGGCTCGCGCGCCTTCAGCGCAGCCGCACGCAAGCTGCACCGGGCGAGAGAAAAAGAAACAGCAGCCACCTCACGGGAACGGGAAGAACTAGGAGGAGGAGCTGGAGCTGCCTCGGTTTCCCCGACTGCAAACTGCCGGCAACGGAAACGACGCTACTCGCGGTACACTCCCTGCAAGCACCGCGACCCGGAAGTCGGGGAGCGAAGCGGCGGGAACGCCTTCCCCGGCACACTGCCCGGCCCCGCCCCGCCGCCCTCTCCGATTGGCCGGAGCTCCACCAATCGCTATCTCTGAAAGGATGTAGAGCAGGGCTGCCCCGCCGCGCGTGCTCGGATTCTAGGGACGCCCGACGGTTTCCCTGGCAACCACTACCTTGAGTCACGCCCCGCGCCAAAGATTGTTCTTGGCAGAGCGGCTCAGTAGATTTTTCTCGCCTTAAATTTCAGGTCTTTTGCGCAAGCTGAAACGGTGTACTACTCCTAGATTCCAAGCACGGGAGAAGCGATGTTCTTTGTGTAACTTTCATACCAACAAGGTTACAAAAGCGCTTTCACCTGCATTTAATCTTAATTCTGTGAAGTAATTAGTAACAGTCCCACTTTATGGATGAGGAAACAGAATTTACGTTGAATGACTTGCCCATGGCTACTACCACGTGGCAGATACGGAGAGCCCTGTACGTTGAGTAAAGAAGTTTAGACTTTGTCCTGTAATGATAAACATCTAATAGTACATGGAACATTTATTCCTTAACTGGTTTTTTCTTTAAAAAGTAACTTATGCGCATGATTTTTTAAAAAAAATCCAACCTCAAACAGTACATTCATTAATTCAAGTATCTGTTGATTGGCCGTTGGTGCACCAGGCAGTGTTCTAAGAAGGAGTCATACATTAAATAAATGCAAATATTTAGTATGTCAAGTGGTACTAAAGGGGTATTATGGAAGGGAGGGAGAGTTTCTACATACAGTGTAGACAGGGGAGTCTCCGTTTTACGGTGACATTTGACCAGTGTTCAGAATGAAGTAAGCGAGTGAGAGTATCTGGAGGAAGAGTATTCCAGACACTAGAAAGGCAAGTGCAAAGACATACTTCATAAGGTGGAGGAATAGCAAGAAGGGCAGTATGCCTGGAGGAGAAAGAACAAGGGGAGAGTAAAATACAAGTACAAAGGACAATTTACACCGAAAAATAACTTCCACCCACCCATGCACAACTCCTAGTCCCTCAGCCCCCTTTCTCGAAAGCAACCAGTATGAGTTGCTTGTTTGTACCTTCAGGGACATTCTATGCAAATATATATATACACCCCCTCCATCCCCTTCTTAGCACAAACTGAAGCAGCAGTACACAATTTTCCACACCGTAACCAACATTTTTTTACAAGGTGCTAATTGTAAAACGCTAGACATGTGAAGGGTGCATAAGCCATCATCCCTGCCCCATAGAAGCAACTAACTTGGTAATGAAATCTGAACATATACTATAATAATAAAACAGACTCGGATCTTGAAAGGAACTTAAAGATCATCTCAATGAATATTTTTTATTGTACATAAAAAGATTCAGGGCTTCCCTGGTGGCGCAGTGGTTGAGAGTCCGCCTGCCGATGCAGGGGACACGGCTTCGTGCCCTGGTCCGGGAAGATCCCACATGCCGCGGAGCGGCTGGGCCGGTGAGCCATGGCCGCTGAGCCTGCGCGGGGAGGCCACAGCGGTGAAGAGGCCCGCGTACCGCAAAAAAAAAAACACACACAAAAAAAAAACAAAAAAGAAGATTCAGAAAGGCAAAGTACACAGCCAAATTGGCAAATTAAGAACTAGAAACAAACCTATATTTCAGGTGTCTCTCTATTATTACACAAAACCTTCATAGAATAAAGTGAGATAATTCTGTAGTACAGTTATAAAATCCTTTGACCTTTTCAGTGCGCTACACTGAGAGTTGGGGCGGAGTGCAGAGAGGAACCCTTCTGCTGGTCCCCATGCTGCCGGCTGGCCCACTTCTATCCATGTTTTTCTCCAAGAGAGGAGAATGCTCACCTGTTCGGTCAGAACCTGAGACGTTGGTTGAACTGCATTTATTGGAAGCAGGATCACTGTCTATTAAAATGCCATGTGCATATGATTTCCTCTTCTCTCTTCCACGAGTTCATTTGCATATAACTAGCAGATACAATAAACCAGTCCTGTGCCTCAGGGAAGACTGGCCTTCTATCTCATTTTATTGTCTTTCTTCTTTGTGGCTGGCTAAAAGGTGCTTAGATCCTAAAATAAGAATTCTGGCTTCGAGGAGAAAGTGGGACCTACTTAGGTCTCTGAACTAAATTGTGTGCTTCTACCAGGCCTCATCAGATACACCTACATGGAAGAAAGAGGCTATGGTGTAATGGAGTTTGGTTATATTTTTGTGTAGTACTGAGGAATCTCTGCTTTTCTTGGATTCTCAGACTAAACAATAAAGGCACTGTTGATTTTAGAAACTGTTTAATGGAAAGAGTTGTTTGGTGTGACTGTTAATCAACAGTTTGTTAGAGTGTTTGGGGTTTGATCCATGGAGGACCCAAATAAAATATCAAGCCCTCTTGTGGAGTGTGTGAAGTCTGGAATGCAGCGAGTTTATACTGAGAAGGAAAACTGTATACTCCTTTCACTAACAGTGAAATGGATTACTTCTGCAGAAGCATTAAAAATGTTATGGACAGTGGCAACCCTGACTGGTTTTATGATGATTTGCGTTGCACTTTCCTGAAACCAAGTTAGGGGGAACCCCTCGTGTATGGATTCCCCATATAATTTTTTTTTAATGAAAGGACAAGGAAATACACAGAATGCCAAGGCAAATTTGTTCTCACAGCTGCTAGTAACGGGGTTTACCAATGAAAAGAAACTTTAAGCTATGCAAAATTAAGCTAATGGGCTGGGGTGAAGATATTAACCAGAACAAAGGAAATAACCATTGAATCAGGTAGAACTATTTATATGATTGTTTTTAAAAAACAAAGGGGGAGGGGGAGTAAAGAAGCAAGAATTTTGACAGATTCCCTACAGAGGGTTTGGTGGCACATTAACAATAGTTGGGAGCAGGGAAAACTATTCAGGCTCCTGTGTCGGTCTCACCTAAGTTAATCTATCAGATCTGTTCCAATTATCCCAGCCTGGATGAGTTTAGGGCTAAGGATGCTGAAATAGGGAAATAAGGTGGATTTAGCACAGGGAAGTGATTTTAATTCATCATTAGGGTTGCGGTAGAAAAGGACAACTAACTTGAGGGTCAAGAAATCATCAATTGACCCCTGTTAGGAGGTCCAAGATTGTATAATATAGTTTATGTTGAGCGGCAGAGGACAGTGGAAAACCTCTGGGGGATTATCTAACGATGATGCAAAATGTACCATAATATCATCAGGGGAATGGAAGGGCAATATTAAGGTATGAAAATTGAAGTTTGGAGCAAATGAAAATGTTATGGTAGGCAGCACCAGAATCATGATGAAGCTGAAGGTGGAGAAATAAGAAAGTAGGAACTACCCAGTGCCTCCTTTTATCTGAATCTGTAATTACAGTGGATGTGATGAAGTTCCTTGTCACTACCAGCTTAAAGCCAAATGTCTTTTAAGAGACAGAGAAGTCTGCCCTTTATGGATTTTTAATTAGACATGCAAAATGGGAGCCCTGAAAATTGCTCAGACCTTTCTTTGGAGTAAATATCAGGCAGTGTCAGATTGGGGAAGGACACGGGAAATCTCACCTCTCATTAGGAAACAATGGGAGCAGAATCTCCACTAATGCTTTCTATTAATCCTCTGTGGCCCAGGAGAAAAGACCCATGGGAATAACTGTTAGCCATCATGATTTGAACAAGGTAGTTACCATGACTTAAATAGTGCCTGTTCTGCCAAGCACTGTAGAAACTGCCTAAGACAGTTCAACAAGCTAAACAAGCTGCTTTTGAGATAGATTCACCTATGCTACCTTCTTCTTTTTTTTAAATTTACTTAACTATAGTTGATTTACAATATGGTGTTAGTTTCAGGTGTACAGCTTCAGAGTCTTTTCCATTATAGGTTATTATTCAATATGGTTCCATGGGCTATACAGTAAATCCTTGTTGTTTATCTATTTTATATATAGTGGTATGTATCTATTAATCCCATGCTCCTAATTTATCCCTCCCTCCCTTTCCCCTTTGGTA
>NC_041220.1:23868781-23873113 GCF_002837175.3 Physeter macrocephalus | reverse complement strand
GGAGCGGCTGGGCCGGTGAGCCATGGCCGCTGAGCCTGCGCGTCCGGAGCCTGTGCTCCGCAACGGGAGAGGCCACAGCGGTGAGAGGCCCGCGTACCGCAAAAAAAAAAAACACACACAAAAAAAAAACAAAAAAGAAGATTCAGAAAGGCAAAGTACACAGCCAAATTGGCAAATTAAGAACTAGAAACAAACCTATATTTCAGGTGTCTCTCTATTATTACACAAAACCTTCATAGAATAAAGTGAGATAATTCTGTAGTACAGTTATAAAATCCTTTGACCTTTTCAGTGCGCTACACTGAGAGTTGGGGCGGAGTGCAGAGAGGAACCCTTCTGCTGGTCCCCATGCTGCCGGCTGGCCCACTTCTATCCATGTTTTTCTCCAAGAGAGGAGAATGCTCACCTGTTCGGTCAGAACCTGAGACGTTGGTTGAACTGCATTTATTGGAAGCAGGATCACTGTCTATTAAAATGCCATGTGCATATGATTTCCTCTTCTCTCTTCCACGAGTTCATTTGCATATAACTAGCAGATACAATAAACCAGTCCTGTGCCTCAGGGAAGACTGGCCTTCTATCTCATTTTATTGTCTTTCTTCTTTGTGGCTGGCTAAAAGGTGCTTAGATCCTAAAATAAGAATTCTGGCTTCGAGGAGAAAGTGGGACCTACTTAGGTCTCTGAACTAAATTGTGTGCTTCTACCAGGCCTCATCAGATACACCTACATGGAAGAAAGAGGCTATGGTGTAATGGAGTTTGGTTATATTTTTGTGTAGTACTGAGGAATCTCTGCTTTTCTTGGATTCTCAGACTAAACAATAAAGGCACTGTTGATTTTAGAAACTGTTTAATGGAAAGAGTTGTTTGGTGTGACTGTTAATCAACAGTTTGTTAGAGTGTTTGGGGTTTGATCCATGGAGGACCCAAATAAAATATCAAGCCCTCTTGTGGAGTGTGTGAAGTCTGGAATGCAGCGAGTTTATACTGAGAAGGAAAACTGTATACTCCTTTCACTAACAGTGAAATGGATTACTTCTGCAGAAGCATTAAAAATGTTATGGACAGTGGCAACCCTGACTGGTTTTATGATGATTTGCGTTGCACTTTCCTGAAACCAAGTTAGGGGGAACCCCTCGTGTATGGATTCCCCATATAATTTTTTTTTAATGAAAGGACAAGGAAATACACAGAATGCCAAGGCAAATTTGTTCTCACAGCTGCTAGTAACGGGGTTTACCAATGAAAAGAAACTTTAAGCTATGCAAAATTAAGCTAATGGGCTGGGGTGAAGATATTAACCAGAACAAAGGAAATAACCATTGAATCAGGTAGAACTATTTATATGATTGTTTTTAAAAAACAAAGGGGGAGGGGGAGTAAAGAAGCAAGAATTTTGACAGATTCCCTACAGAGGGTTTGGTGGCACATTAACAATAGTTGGGAGCAGGGAAAACTATTCAGGCTCCTGTGTCGGTCTCACCTAAGTTAATCTATCAGATCTGTTCCAATTATCCCAGCCTGGATGAGTTTAGGGCTAAGGATGCTGAAATAGGGAAATAAGGTGGATTTAGCACAGGGAAGTGATTTTAATTCATCATTAGGGTTGCGGTAGAAAAGGACAACTAACTTGAGGGTCAAGAAATCATCAATTGACCCCTGTTAGGAGGTCCAAGATTGTATAATATAGTTTATGTTGAGCGGCAGAGGACAGTGGAAAACCTCTGGGGGATTATCTAACGATGATGCAAAATGTACCATAATATCATCAGGGGAATGGAAGGGCAATATTAAGGTATGAAAATTGAAGTTTGGAGCAAATGAAAATGTTATGGTAGGCAGCACCAGAATCATGATGAAGCTGAAGGTGGAGAAATAAGAAAGTAGGAACTACCCAGTGCCTCCTTTTATCTGAATCTGTAATTACAGTGGATGTGATGAAGTTCCTTGTCACTACCAGCTTAAAGCCAAATGTCTTTTAAGAGACAGAGAAGTCTGCCCTTTATGGATTTTTAATTAGACATGCAAAATGGGAGCCCTGAAAATTGCTCAGACCTTTCTTTGGAGTAAATATCAGGCAGTGTCAGATTGGGGAAGGACACGGGAAATCTCACCTCTCATTAGGAAACAATGGGAGCAGAATCTCCACTAATGCTTTCTATTAATCCTCTGTGGCCCAGGAGAAAAGACCCATGGGAATAACTGTTAGCCATCATGATTTGAACAAGGTAGTTACCATGACTTAAATAGTGCCTGTTCTGCCAAGCACTGTAGAAACTGCCTAAGACAGTTCAACAAGCTAAACAAGCTGCTTTTGAGATAGATTCACCTATGCTACCTTCTTCTTTTTTTTAAATTTACTTAACTATAGTTGATTTACAATATGGTGTTAGTTTCAGGTGTACAGCTTCAGAGTCTTTTCCATTATAGGTTATTATTCAATATGGTTCCATGGGCTATACAGTAAATCCTTGTTGTTTATCTATTTTATATATAGTGGTATGTATCTATTAATCCCAGACTCCTAATTTATTCCCCCTCCCCTTTCCACTTTGGTAAACATAAATTTGTCTTCTACGTCTGTGAGTCTGTTTCTGTTTTGCAACTAAGTTGATTTGTATTTTTTTTTAGATTCCACATATAAGTGATATCATATGATATTTGTCTTTCTCTGTCTGATTTACTTCACTTAGTGTGATCATCTCTGGGTCCATCCATGTGGCTGAAGATGGCATTAGTTCATTCTTTTTTATGGCTGAGTCATATTCCATTGTCTATTTGTGCCACATCTTCTTTATCCATTCATCTGTCGTTGGACATTAGGTTACTTCCATGTCTTGGCTATTGTAAATAGTGCTGCTATGAACATTGGGGTGCATGTAACATTTTTTTTCTGACTTTTCTGGATATATGCCCAGGAGTGGAATTGCTGGATCATATGGTAGTTCTATTTTTAGTTTTTTAAGGAACCTCCAGACTGTTTTGCATAGTGGCTGCACCAATTAACATTTCCACCAACAGTATGGGAGGGTTCCCTTTTCAGCTATGCTATCTTCTTGATCTCACTCTCAGAGTGAGATCGGTTTGCTTGTGCATGAGAAGGAATGTGTAATATATTTATGGTCCTTCTCCAGGGACATCTGAGCTCTCCAGCTCACTGCTACAATTTGGTAAGAGTGGACTTAGACATGATCACCATCAAAATTAATTCATTATACTGATTACATTATGATCATTCCCCACCTTGGAAGGAGAAACTCAGGAGATTTGAGAGCTGTCATGGCACGTATGACTAGCTGAATCAACCTAGTTAAGATTTAAAGCTTATTTTTTAGATTTCCTTCCCATTTAGGTCACCACAGAGCACTGAGTAGAGTTCCCTGTGCTATACAGTAGGTTCCCATTAGTTACCTATTTTATACATAGAAGTGTATATATGAAGGGATATCTGTATATGTATAACTGATTCACTTTGCTGTACAGCACAAACTAACACAACATTGTAAAGCAATTATACTCCAATTAAAAATTAATTTAAAAATAGGACACATACACATTGGTAAGCAAAACAATGCTTGGAAAATAAAGTAGATGGTAGATTAAATAAAAAAGATTTAGAGTTTAGTGAAATCAGTGAAATTTCTAAAAATAACTTTGGGCCACCAGAGGTGTTTTATAAATGGTAAACAATAAATTACTCCCCCTCCAGGACTCTGTCAATAAAAAGGAGACACAACACCTTACAGGAATATTTGGCAAGCTATGAAAAATATGTAATGGGTAGCGGCCCAAGGATTCTGCTGAGACCCTACGATTCGCACACATTCATACATAATTTTACAAGTTTCTGACACCACAATACATGCAAATTGGAGGCTTTGAATGAAATATAACACTGCCACCTCGTGGCGACCACTGGGATTCTGGGACTCAAAAAGTTCCTGATGAGAGGCAGAGTCAAGATGGCTGTGTGGAAAGACACGGAGTTAGCATCTCCCCACAACTAGGGTGCCTCACGGCCGCTGGTGGGAGACTCTGAAGCCCAAGAAGAGGGGAGGAACCCCAAAGTGAACCAGCGGCTTGCGGGACCTTGGTTCACGAGCCCAGGGTCAGGCCGAAGCTCCTGCAGTGGGAGCTCTGAGCCCAAACCACTGGATTAATGGAGAACCTCAGACCCCAGCGAATATTCATCGGAGTGAGGTCTCACGGAGTTCCTCATCTCGGCACCAAAACCCAGCTCAACCCAATAGCCTACAAACCCCAGTGTTGGAAGCCTCAGGCCAAACAACTGGTAAGACAGGAACACAATCCCACTCATTAAAAAAAAAAAAA
>NC_041220.1:23859616-23865720 GCF_002837175.3 Physeter macrocephalus | reverse complement strand
GGAGCGGCTGGGCCGGTGAGCCATGGCCGCTGAGCCTGCGCGTCCGGAGCCTGTGCTCCGCAACGGGAGAGGCCACAGCGGTGAGAGGCCCGCGTACCGCAAAAAAAAAAAACACACACAAAAAAAAAACAAAAAAGAAGATTCAGAAAGGCAAAGTACACAGCCAAATTGGCAAATTAAGAACTAGAAACAAACCTATATTTCAGGTGTCTCTCTATTATTACACAAAACCTTCATAGAATAAAGTGAGATAATTCTGTAGTACAGTTATAAAATCCTTTGACCTTTTCAGTGCGCTACACTGAGAGTTGGGGCGGAGTGCAGAGAGGAACCCTTCTGCTGGTCCCCATGCTGCCGGCTGGCCCACTTCTATCCATGTTTTTCTCCAAGAGAGGAGAATGCTCACCTGTTCGGTCAGAACCTGAGACGTTGGTTGAACTGCATTTATTGGAAGCAGGATCACTGTCTATTAAAATGCCATGTGCATATGATTTCCTCTTCTCTCTTCCACGAGTTCATTTGCATATAACTAGCAGATACAATAAACCAGTCCTGTGCCTCAGGGAAGACTGGCCTTCTATCTCATTTTATTGTCTTTCTTCTTTGTGGCTGGCTAAAAGGTGCTTAGATCCTAAAATAAGAATTCTGGCTTCGAGGAGAAAGTGGGACCTACTTAGGTCTCTGAACTAAATTGTGTGCTTCTACCAGGCCTCATCAGATACACCTACATGGAAGAAAGAGGCTATGGTGTAATGGAGTTTGGTTATATTTTTGTGTAGTACTGAGGAATCTCTGCTTTTCTTGGATTCTCAGACTAAACAATAAAGGCACTGTTGATTTTAGAAACTGTTTAATGGAAAGAGTTGTTTGGTGTGACTGTTAATCAACAGTTTGTTAGAGTGTTTGGGGTTTGATCCATGGAGGACCCAAATAAAATATCAAGCCCTCTTGTGGAGTGTGTGAAGTCTGGAATGCAGCGAGTTTATACTGAGAAGGAAAACTGTATACTCCTTTCACTAACAGTGAAATGGATTACTTCTGCAGAAGCATTAAAAATGTTATGGACAGTGGCAACCCTGACTGGTTTTATGATGATTTGCGTTGCACTTTCCTGAAACCAAGTTAGGGGGAACCCCTCGTGTATGGATTCCCCATATAATTTTTTTTTAATGAAAGGACAAGGAAATACACAGAATGCCAAGGCAAATTTGTTCTCACAGCTGCTAGTAACGGGGTTTACCAATGAAAAGAAACTTTAAGCTATGCAAAATTAAGCTAATGGGCTGGGGTGAAGATATTAACCAGAACAAAGGAAATAACCATTGAATCAGGTAGAACTATTTATATGATTGTTTTTAAAAAACAAAGGGGGAGGGGGAGTAAAGAAGCAAGAATTTTGACAGATTCCCTACAGAGGGTTTGGTGGCACATTAACAATAGTTGGGAGCAGGGAAAACTATTCAGGCTCCTGTGTCGGTCTCACCTAAGTTAATCTATCAGATCTGTTCCAATTATCCCAGCCTGGATGAGTTTAGGGCTAAGGATGCTGAAATAGGGAAATAAGGTGGATTTAGCACAGGGAAGTGATTTTAATTCATCATTAGGGTTGCGGTAGAAAAGGACAACTAACTTGAGGGTCAAGAAATCATCAATTGACCCCTGTTAGGAGGTCCAAGATTGTATAATATAGTTTATGTTGAGCGGCAGAGGACAGTGGAAAACCTCTGGGGGATTATCTAACGATGATGCAAAATGTACCATAATATCATCAGGGGAATGGAAGGGCAATATTAAGGTATGAAAATTGAAGTTTGGAGCAAATGAAAATGTTATGGTAGGCAGCACCAGAATCATGATGAAGCTGAAGGTGGAGAAATAAGAAAGTAGGAACTACCCAGTGCCTCCTTTTATCTGAATCTGTAATTACAGTGGATGTGATGAAGTTCCTTGTCACTACCAGCTTAAAGCCAAATGTCTTTTAAGAGACAGAGAAGTCTGCCCTTTATGGATTTTTAATTAGACATGCAAAATGGGAGCCCTGAAAATTGCTCAGACCTTTCTTTGGAGTAAATATCAGGCAGTGTCAGATTGGGGAAGGACACGGGAAATCTCACCTCTCATTAGGAAACAATGGGAGCAGAATCTCCACTAATGCTTTCTATTAATCCTCTGTGGCCCAGGAGAAAAGACCCATGGGAATAACTGTTAGCCATCATGATTTGAACAAGGTAGTTACCATGACTTAAATAGTGCCTGTTCTGCCAAGCACTGTAGAAACTGCCTAAGACAGTTCAACAAGCTAAACAAGCTGCTTTTGAGATAGATTCACCTATGCTACCTTCTTCTTTTTTTTAAATTTACTTAACTATAGTTGATTTACAATATGGTGTTAGTTTCAGGTGTACAGCTTCAGAGTCTTTTCCATTATAGGTTATTATTCAATATGGTTCCATGGGCTATACAGTAAATCCTTGTTGTTTATCTATTTTATATATAGTGGTATGTATCTATTAATCCCAGACTCCTAATTTATTCCCCCTCCCCTTTCCACTTTGGTAAACATAAATTTGTCTTCTACGTCTGTGAGTCTGTTTCTGTTTTGCAACTAAGTTGATTTGTATTTTTTTTTAGATTCCACATATAAGTGATATCATATGATATTTGTCTTTCTCTGTCTGATTTACTTCACTTAGTGTGATCATCTCTGGGTCCATCCATGTGGCTGAAGATGGCATTAGTTCATTCTTTTTTATGGCTGAGTCATATTCCATTGTCTATTTGTGCCACATCTTCTTTATCCATTCATCTGTCGTTGGACATTAGGTTACTTCCATGTCTTGGCTATTGTAAATAGTGCTGCTATGAACATTGGGGTGCATGTAACATTTTTTTTCTGACTTTTCTGGATATATGCCCAGGAGTGGAATTGCTGGATCATATGGTAGTTCTATTTTTAGTTTTTTAAGGAACCTCCAGACTGTTTTGCATAGTGGCTGCACCAATTAACATTTCCACCAACAGTATGGGAGGGTTCCCTTTTCAGCTATGCTATCTTCTTGATCTCACTCTCAGAGTGAGATCGGTTTGCTTGTGCATGAGAAGGAATGTGTAATATATTTATGGTCCTTCTCCAGGGACATCTGAGCTCTCCAGCTCACTGCTACAATTTGGTAAGAGTGGACTTAGACATGATCACCATCAAAATTAATTCATTATACTGATTACATTATGATCATTCCCCACCTTGGAAGGAGAAACTCAGGAGATTTGAGAGCTGTCATGGCACGTATGACTAGCTGAATCAACCTAGTTAAGATTTAAAGCTTATTTTTTAGATTTCCTTCCCATTTAGGTCACCACAGAGCACTGAGTAGAGTTCCCTGTGCTATACAGTAGGTTCCCATTAGTTACCTATTTTATACATAGAAGTGTATATATGAAGGGATATCTGTATATGTATAACTGATTCACTTTGCTGTACAGCACAAACTAACACAACATTGTAAAGCAATTATACTCCAATTAAAAATTAATTTAAAAATAGGACACATACACATTGGTAAGCAAAACAATGCTTGGAAAATAAAGTAGATGGTAGATTAAATAAAAAAGATTTAGAGTTTAGTGAAATCAGTGAAATTTCTAAAAATAACTTTGGGCCACCAGAGGTGTTTTATAAATGGTAAACAATAAATTACTCCCCCTCCAGGACTCTGTCAATAAAAAGGAGACACAACACCTTACAGGAATATTTGGCAAGCTATGAAAAATATGTAATGGGTAGCGGCCCAAGGATTCTGCTGAGACCCTACGATTCGCACACATTCATACATAATTTTACAAGTTTCTGACACCACAATACATGCAAATTGGAGGCTTTGAATGAAATATAACACTGCCACCTCGTGGCGACCACTGGGATTCTGGGACTCAAAAAGTTCCTGATGAGAGGCAGAGTCAAGATGGCTGTGTGGAAAGACACGGAGTTAGCATCTCCCCACAACTAGGGTGCCTCACGGCCCATTTAGGTCACCACAGAGCACTGAGTAGAGTTCCCTGTGCTATACAGTAGGTTCCCATTAGTTACCTATTTTATACATAGAAGTGTATATATGAAGGGATATCTGTATATGTATAACTGATTCACTTTGCTGTACAGCACAAACTAACACAACATTGTAAAGCAATTATACTCCAATTAAAAATTAATTTAAAAATAGGACACATACACATTGGTAAGCAAAACAATGCTTGGAAAATAAAGTAGATGGTAGATTAAATAAAAAAGATTTAGAGTTTAGTGAAATCAGTGAAATTTCTAAAAATAACTTTGGGCCACCAGAGGTGTTTTATAAATGGTAAACAATAAATTACTCCCCCTCCAGGACTCTGTCAATAAAAAGGAGACACAACACCTTACAGGAATATTTGGCAAGCTATGAAAAATATGTAATGGGTAGCGGCCCAAGGATTCTGCTGAGACCCTACGATTCGCACACATTCATACATAATTTTACAAGTTTCTGACACCACAATACATGCAAATTGGAGGCTTTGAATGAAATATAACACTGCCACCTCGTGGCGACCACTGGGATTCTGGGACTCAAAAAGTTCCTGATGAGAGGCAGAGTCAAGATGGCTGTGTGGAAAGACACGGAGTTAGCATCTCCCCACAACTAGGGTGCCTCACGGCCGCTGGTGGGAGACTCTGAAGCCCAAGAAGAGGGGAGGAACCCCAAAGTGAACCAGCGGCTTGCGGGACCTTGGTTCACGAGCCCAGGGTCAGGCCGAAGCTCCTGCAGTGGGAGCTCTGAGCCCAAACCACTGGATTAATGGAGAACCTCAGACCCCAGCGAATATTCATCGGAGTGAGGTCTCACGGAGTTCCTCATCTCGGCACCAAAACCCAGCTCAACCCAATAGCCTACAAACCCCAGTGTTGGAAGCCTCAGGCCAAACAACTGGTAAGACAGGAACACAATCCCACTCATTAAAAAAAAAAAAATGAGACGGCAAAAAAATATGTCACAGATGAAGGAGCAAGGTAAAAACCTACAAGACCAAATAAATGAAGAGGAAACAGGCAATTTACCTGAAAAAGAATTCAGAGTAACGATAGTAAAGATGATCTAGAATCTCGGAAATAAAGTGGAGGCATGGATTGAGAAAATACAAGAAATGTTTAACAAAGATCCAGAAGAACAAAAGAAGAAACAGATGAACAACACAATAAATGAAATAAAAAATACACTAGAAGGAATCAATAGCAGAATAACTGAGGCAGAAGAACAAATAAGTGAGCTGGAAGACAAAATGGTGGAAATAACTGCGGAGGAGCAGAATAAAGTGAAAAGAATGGAAGACAATCTCAGAGACCACTGGGACAACACTAAATGCACCAACATTCAAATTACAGGGGTCCCAGAAGAAGAGAAAAAGAAAGGGTATGAGAAAACACTTGAAGAGATTATAGTTGAAAATTTCCCTAAAATGGGAAAGGAAAGAGTCACCCAAGTCCAGGAAGCACAGGGAGTCCCATACAGGATAAACCCTAGGAAAAACACACCAAGACACAGATTAATCAAACTAACAAAAATTAAATTCAAAGAAAAAATATTAAAATCAGGAAGGGAAAAACAAAAAATAACATACAAAGGAATACCCATAAGGTTATCAGCTGATTTTGTAGCGGAAACTCTGCAGGCCAGAAGGGAGTGGCAGGATATACTTAAAGTGATGACACCAACCAAAAGACACAGACTGCCTGAATAGACAAAGAAACAAGACGCATATATATGCTGTCTACAAGAGACCACTTCAGGACTAGGGACACATACAGACTGAAAGTGAGGGGATGGAAAAAGATATTCCACGCAAATGGAAATCAAAAGAAAGCTGGAGTAGCAATACTCATATCAGATAAAATAGACTTTAAAATAAAGAATGTTACAAGAGACAAAGAAGGACACTACATAATGATCAAGGGATCAATCCAAGAAAACGATATCACAATTATAAATATATATGCACCCAACATAGGAGCACCTCAATACATAAGGCAACTGCTAACAACTATAAAAGAGGAAATCGACACTAACACA
>NC_041220.1:23859052-23859373 GCF_002837175.3 Physeter macrocephalus | reverse complement strand
GGAAATAAAAAAATACCTAGAGACAAATGACAATGAAAACACGACTATCCAAAACCTATGGGATGCAGCAAAAGCAGTTCTAAGGGGGAAGTTTATAGCACTACAATCCTACCTCAAGAAACAATAAACATGTCAAATAAACAATCTAACCTTACACCTAAAGGAACTAGAGAAAGAAGAATAAACAAAACCTAAAGTAAGTAGACGGAAAGAAATCATAAAGATCACAGCAGAAATAAATAGAAACAAAGAAAACAATAGCAAAGATCAATAAAAGTAAAAGCTGGTTCTTTGAGAAGATAAACAAAATTGATAAACCAT
>NC_041220.1:23858297-23858861 GCF_002837175.3 Physeter macrocephalus | reverse complement strand
ATGGCTTCACAGGTGAATTCTATCAAACATTTAGAGAAGAGCTAACACCCATCCTTCTCAAACTCTTCCAAAAAATTGCAGAGGAATGAACACTCCCAAACTCATTCTATGAGGCCACCATCACCCTGATACCAAAACCAGACAAAGATACTACAAAAAAAGAAAATTACAGACCAATATCACTCATGAATATAGGGGGAAAAATCCTCAACAAAATACTAGCAAACAGAATCCAACAACACATTAAATGGATCATACACTATGATAAAGTGGGATTTATTCCAGGGATGCAAGGATTCTTTAATATATGCAAATCAATCAATGTGATACACCATATTAAAAAATTGAAGAAGACAAACCATATGATCATTTCAATAGATGCAGAAAAAGCTTTTGACAAAATTCAACACCCATTTATGATAAAAACTCTCCAGAAAGTGGACATAGAGGGACCTACCTCAACATAATAAAGGCCATATATGACAAACCCACAGCAAACATCATTCTCAATGGTGAAAAACTGAAACCATTTCCTCTAAGATCAGGAACAAGACAAGGATGTCC
>NC_041220.1:23849226-23857653 GCF_002837175.3 Physeter macrocephalus | reverse complement strand
AGACCTAAATGTAAGACTGGACACTATAAAACTCTTAGAGGAAAACATAGGAAGAACACTCTTTGACATAAATCACAGCAAGATCTTTTTTGATCCACCTCCTAGAGTAATGGAAATAAAAACAAAAATAAACAAATGGGACCTAATGAAACTTAAAAGCTTTTGCACAGCAAAGGAAACTACAAACAAGACGAAAAGACAACCCTCCGAATGGGAGAAAATATTTGCAAACGAATCAACAGATGAAGGATTAATATCCAAAATATATAAACAGCTCATGCAGCTCAATATTAAAAAAACAAACAAACCAATCCAAAAATGGGCAGAAGACCTAAATAGACATTTCTCCAAAGAAGACATACAGATGGCCGAGAAGCACATGAAAATCTGCTCAACATCACTAATTATTAGAGAAATGCAAATCAAAACTACAATGAGGTATCACCTCACACCAGTTAGAATGGGCATCATCAGAAAATCTACAAACAACAAATGCTGGAGAGGGTGTGGAGAAAAGGGAACCCTCTTGCACTGTTGGTGGGAATGTAAATTGATACAGCCACTATGGAGAACAAGAAATAGAGACACAGATGTAGAGAACAAACGTATGGACACCAAGGGGGAAAAGTGGTGGGGGTTGGGGGTGGGGGGGTGCTGAATTGGGAGATTAGTATTGACATGTATACACTGATGTGTATAAAAAATAGATAACTAATAAGAACCTGCTGTATAAAAAAATAAATAAAATTAAATTTTCAAAAAATGATGGCATTCGGGAAAATCTCCTGGGAACAGGGATCCAAGCATATAAGCAAGTGAACTGTGTAGGATTACTATTCACAGCCCCTAGAGGACTGAGTTTGACATTTATTCTCTCTTGGGCTAAAGCCCAAACACTGTCAAAGGCTATTTGGTTCCCTATCATATATCTTTTTGGACCAAAGAATGCATTCTACATTCCAGTGTGCAAAAATGGCCCCTCACATCCTAACATAATATGGATATATCATATTCCTCACCATCTATAAAGTAGTTGTTAAATTGACACTAGAACTGGTAATTGAAACATTATTGAAAATACAGCGTAAAGATGTGGAGGGCTGGCTGGATCAGTTAGGTGAATGGGTGCTTTGTCCAAATAGGAGGAATAGTAAAGGGGAAACAGTTAAAAAGGTTTTTGGGTGCTGGAGATGTGTACGGTTCTGGCCATCAATTCCACCAAGCAATTCTCAGACACAGCTGGGTGACCCTAATTCAACTCAGTTCTGACACTATCCACCTGGAGGTAGCGTCAGATCCTAAAAGACTGACACCCCCCCCCACCACACACACACACTTCACGAGTCCCAATCACAAGTCCAGGTTGTTGCCTGTGCTTCTTACCCACCAGCATAGATCGGAGGTTCTAACGACCCCCTCCCTGGGTTTGATTAATTTGCTGGAGCGGCTCACAGAATTCAGAGAAAAATTTTACTTTCTAGATTACCAGTTTGTAATAAAAGGGTATAACTCAGGAACAGCCAGATGGGAGAGATGCATAGGTCAAAGCATGGGGAAAGGGCTGGGAGCTTCCACGCCCCTCCCTAGGCACACCACTCTCCTAGAATCTCTACCTGTTCACCAGCCTGGAAGCTCTGCCTACCCTGTCCTTTTTTGGGTTTTATGGAGGTTTCATTGCATAGGCACAGTTGATTAAGTAATTGTCCATTGGTGACTGAACTCAATCTTCAGCCCTTCTCCTGTCCCTGGAAGTTAAGGGGTGGGACTGAAAGTTCCAACCCTCTAATCACATGGTTGGGTCCTCTGACAACCTGCCAATAATTGGAACATTACCCAATTCCTTTGCTTCCAAAAGTGGATTCCTTTCCCACCCTCTTGCTGATTTTACTACTCCCCTGAATTATGTGCTTATTGTTCCTTTGCTTTTTAGAATACTTTTTTTTTATCAATTTATATATGTCCCTTATAATATGCTGTTTAGTTTGCCTTGTTCCTGGACTTTCTAAAATGCCTATCTGCTGACACTCAGTCTTTGTATGCCCTTCTGAACTCTCTTTGGTGTGATCAAAGCCAGAAGTCTGTTACTTGTCCCAGACAACCTGGCCAGCTGTGTTCTCATTACATTTTGCCAGTGGGAGGCAGCTGTGCCAGATTAGAGGGTGCGGAAAGGATCTGATGCTAACTCCAGGTACCTAGGTTAATATTTCTGCTTCTTTTCTAGGTACCCTCTGTGGTCACCTATGTTGCTTCCTAGTTTTCACTGGGACCTCTTCTGGTCCCACTGCTTCCAGGGCTGGTGAGGCTCAGCCAGCCTACATGAAGCTTTTGTCTGATTTAGTATAAGATGGCTTCCTCGCTCTGAACAGACACAGTCCTGCACCAGCGTGCACCTGGGGCAAGTGCTGATTTCAGCCCTCACCTCGGCAGGGCCCCCCTTATAGGACACAGCCGGCATGCCCATACTCAGCGATCCTGGGGCCTGGAATCTGATTTCAGAATACCAGCCTTGCTGGTAGTAATTTTCTGGAGCTGACTGCACCTGTCTGAACCTTCAGGTTGTCTCTTATTTCTAGACCCCCTACTACCGTTCTCTACTCGTCTGCTAGCATCCCTGTATTAGTCAAAACTCTTTCAGTTACAAGTGATAGGAACCCCAGCACAAACTAACTTAATGAAAGAAATGAATTGGCTCATGCAACTAAAATGACCTGAGATAAATATAGATCTAGGCATGACTGGATCAGACAGAAAATCAGATGAAATCCTCTTAGCTCTGCTTTCATTTGCATTGGCTTTATTCTCAGGCAGTTGCCTTCCTAATGGCAAGATGGCCCTAGAAGCTTTAGACCTATATTAGAAAGTGTCATAATTGAGTCTCATTGACCATCTTGAGCCAAGTGCTGAACTAAACTCTGTGTGCAGAGTCACAAAATATGATGATTGGGTCACATGTTGTCAATGGCTGGAACACAAACCATTCCTAATTTTGTGGCTTAAACAATAATTTTTTATGTCTTATGATTCTGGTGTTGGCTCCCTTCAGCTGGTATGTTCTGCTGGTTTCCTGTGGGGTCCCCCAACCTGATGCATTCTGTTGGAGCGTGGCCAGCCCTCTCATCCTCAAGCTCCTCCCCACAGAGCCTCTAAGCATTCAGTAATCTGGCTTGGGCTTCCTTACAGCATGGCAGTTGGGCTCCAGGAGGGAGAAGACAAAAGTCACCAGTCCTCAAAAAGCCTGGCTCACGTGCCCCAGAACATCCCTTGTGCTAATTTCTATTGATGAGAAGGAGTTATAAGGTGGGCCCAGAAGCTCCACTCTGCGTGAGAGAAGCTGCAAGCATAGATGAATGTTCCCCTAAGGAAAATCAAAGCACTGTTACCATGGGAGGGGCAGTTTAAAAAAAAGACCACTTCAGTCCTTGTTGGCCCATGTTGGGCCATCGGATGCTTACTACTTCTCTGTACCATATACCTGATTGTGTTCCTCTTGTTGGATCACAAGCTTTGCTTGCTGGAAGTGACAAACCCCATTTGCCTGCAGCTGGGCCTCTCAATTTAGGGAACAATCCTAGAAGCTTGACAGCTCTTTTTCCACTAATCAGGCTAGTCTTGGTATATTCAGGGATATAAGAGACAAACTTTTGTAAATACAGTTAACTTCTAGAATATAATGGCCAAGGGACATAATGGAATCCCCCTCACTGGTGGCAGAGGATGTGGTGTCTTTATTAAATAGGTGTCTTGGGATGGTTTAGGCAAAGAGGATAAACTAGGTAATCTATATGTTTTTCTAAGTCTAACCCATGATTCTGTGGAATGCTATCACATAGTGATTCTCAAAGTATAGGTCCTTGCAGTAGCAGCAGGAGTATCATCTGGGACTTGTTAGAAATGCAAATTTTGGGATCCTAGCCTTAACCTACTGAATCAGAAACTCTGAAAGTGGGCCCGGCAATCTGTATTTACAGGGTTTCCAGGTGATTCTTGTGCATGCTACTCTTTGAGAAGAACGTCTGTCATAGATGATCCATAAAAGTCCCTTACTGCAGCGGTCCCCAACATTTTTGGCACCAGGGACCTGTTTCGTGGAAGACAGTTTTTCCACAGACGGGGTCGGGGTCGGGGCGGGGATGGTTCAGGTGGTAATGTGAGCGGTGGGGAGAGATGGGGAGCGGTGGGGACCGCAGATGAAGCTTCGCTCGCTTGCCCGCCGCTCACCTCCTGCTGTGCGGCCCGGCTCCTAACAGGCCACGGACCGATAGTGGTCCGCGGCCCGGGGGTTGGGGAGCCCTGCCTTACAGTACTGTCATTTTCCCGAATTGTGCTGAACAGACGACACTCACCCTGGGTTCAGATGACTTATTCCTAAGTAACCTGAAACAGAAAATAGGGGCCAGGACATCTGGCATTTTACCGACAGCCATTATCTTTCAGACTGTTTCCACCTTCAGGATCTTACACAGATATGAGACTAGAAACATCTGTCCCTACTAAGTTTACTTTTCTGTGCTAATAGCAGTCGTGAGACCAGTTTAGACTGAGGTTAACTAAAGAGGCCTTGATGGCTATAATGCTGGTAATACCCCCAGAGGATACTCTTCCTACTCCTATTATTATAGCACATATTCCTCTTTAGCCTGGCAATTCTCTACTTCCCATGGCCTGAGTGTGACACTAATTTTAGAAAACAAACCATAAAAGGGAAGTCTGAATGCTCCTGCATTCTTTATCTACTGGATTTCCTGGAGTGGTGTGTAGTGTTGGCTTAAATGGTAGCAGGTAGTGGTTAGTTGTGATTATAGCTCAGTTGTACCACAGGGTTGTGTTTTAATCAATACCTTTGATCTGCAAACCACCCTGAAATGCACAGTGGGGAAAATGATATGAAAATGTGTAAGACATGATCATTAAAGTCCATAAACAAGAAATGCTAGAGAGGGTGTGGAGAAAAGGGAACCCTCCTACACTTTTGGTGGGAATGTAAATTGGTGCAGCTGCTATGGAAGACAGCATGGAGGTTCCTCAAAAAACTAAAAATTGAGCTACCATATGATCCAGCAATCCCACTCCTGGCATATATCCAGAGAAAACTCTAATTCGAAAAGGTACATGCACCCCAATGTTCACAGCAGCACTATTTTCAACAGCCAAGACATGGAAGCAACCTAAATGTCCATCAACAGATGAATAGACAAAGAAGATGTGGTATATATATATATATATATATATACATATATGTATATATGAAATGGAATATTACTCAGCCATAAAAAAGAATGAAGTAATGCCATTTGCAGCAACATGGATGGACATAGAGATTATCATACTGAGTGAAGTAAGTCAAACAGAGAAAGACAAATATCATATGATATCACTTATAATGTGGAATCTAAAACATGATACAAATGAACTTATTTACAAAAAAGAAAGACTCACAGACATAGAAAACAAACTTATGGTTACCAAAGATGATGGGGGAGGGGGAGGGATAAATTAGGAGTTTGGAATTAGCAGATACAAACTACTATATATAAAACAGATAAACAACAAGGACCTACTCTATAGCATAGGGAACTATATTCAATATCTTATAATAACCTATAGTGAAAAAGAATATGAAAAATATATATACACATATAACTGAATCACTTTGCTGTACACCAGAAACTAACACAACATTGTAAATCAACTGTACTTCAAGAAAAAGTTTTTAATAAAAAGTAAGCAGCAGTCACATTTAAAATAAAATACAGCTGACCCTCAAACAACATGGGTTTGAACTGCACAGATCCACTTACATGTGGATTTTTTTCAATAAATATGTACTACAGTAGTACATCATCCAAGATTTGTTGAATCCACAGATGTGGTACCGAGGCTACAGAGGAATGGAGGCTACACAGGGCCAACTGTGAAGTTATTTTCAACTGCCCAAACGGTTGGTGCCCCTAACCCCCATGTTGTTCAGGGATCAACTCTATGTGCATAACAATTAAACAGGATGCAGATTGGGTCCTGAGAGAGGACCCAAGTGCTGCAAGAGTTCAAAGACGATAGAGAGGGCTTCCCTGGTGGCACAGTGGTTGAGAGTGTGCCTGCCGATGTAGGGGACGCGGGTTCGGGCCCCGGTCCGGGAGGATCCCATATGCCGCGGAGCGGCTGGGCCCGTGAGCCATGGCCGCTGGGCCTGCGCGTCCGGAGCCTGCGCGTCCGGGGCCTGTGCTCCACAGCGGGAGAGGCCGCCACAGTGAGAGGCCCGCATACCGCAAAAAAAAAAAAAAAAAAGTTCACAAGACAGTTTTTCCACAGACGGGGTCGGGGTCGGGGCGGGGATGGTTCAGGTGGTAATGTGAGCGGTGGGGAGAGATGGGGAGCGGTGGGGACCGCAGATGAAGCTTCGCTCGCTTGCCCGCCGCTCACCTCCTGCTGTGCGGCCCGGCTCCTAACAGGCCACGGACCGATAGTGGTCCGCGGCCCGGGGGTTGGGGAGCCCTGCCTTACAGTACTGTCATTTTCCCGAATTGTGCTGAACAGACGACACTCACCCTGGGTTCAGATGACTTATTCCTAAGTAACCTGAAACAGAAAATAGGGGCCAGGACATCTGGCATTTTACCGACAGCCATTATCTTTCAGACTGTTTCCACCTTCAGGATCTTACACAGATATGAGACTAGAAACATCTGTCCCTACTAAGTTTACTTTTCTGTGCTAATAGCAGTCGTGAGACCAGTTTAGACTGAGGTTAACTAAAGAGGCCTTGATGGCTATAATGCTGGTAATACCCCCAGAGGATACTCTTCCTACTCCTATTATTATAGCACATATTCCTCTTTAGCCTGGCAATTCTCTACTTCCCATGGCCTGAGTGTGACACTAATTTTAGAAAACAAACCATAAAAGGGAAGTCTGAATGCTCCTGCATTCTTTATCTACTGGATTTCCTGGAGTGGTGTGTAGTGTTGGCTTAAATGGTAGCAGGTAGTGGTTAGTTGTGATTATAGCTCAGTTGTACCACAGGGTTGTGTTTTAATCAATACCTTTGATCTGCAAACCACCCTGAAATGCACAGTGGGGAAAATGATATGAAAATGTGTAAGACATGATCATTAAAGTCCATAAACAAGAAATGCTAGAGAGGGTGTGGAGAAAAGGGAACCCTCCTACACTTTTGGTGGGAATGTAAATTGGTGCAGCTGCTATGGAAGACAGCATGGAGGTTCCTCAAAAAACTAAAAATTGAGCTACCATATGATCCAGCAATCCCACTCCTGGCATATATCCAGAGAAAACTCTAATTCGAAAAGGTACATGCACCCCAATGTTCACAGCAGCACTATTTTCAACAGCCAAGACATGGAAGCAACCTAAATGTCCATCAACAGATGAATAGACAAAGAAGATGTGGTATATATATATATATATATATATATATGTATATATGAAATGGAATATTACTCAGCCATAAAAAAGAATGAAGTAATGCCATTTGCAGCAACATGGATGGACATAGAGATTATCATACTGAGTGAAGTAAGTCAAACAGAGAAAGACAAATATCATATGATATCACTTATAATGTGGAATCTAAAACATGATACAAATGAACTTATTTACAAAAAAGAAAGACTCACAGACATAGAAAACAAACTTATGGTTACCAAAGATGATGGGGGAGGGGGAGGGATAAATTAGGAGTTTGGAATTAGCAGATACAAACTACTATATATAAAACAGATAAACAACAAGGACCTACTCTATAGCATAGGGAACTATATTCAATATCTTATAATAACCTATAGTGAAAAAGAATATGAAAAATATATATACACATATAACTGAATCACTTTGCTGTACACCAGAAACTAACACAACATTGTAAATCAACTGTACTTCAAGAAAAAGTTTTTAATAAAAAGTAAGCAGCAGTCACATTTAAAATAAAATACAGCTGACCCTCAAACAACATGGGTTTGAACTGCACAGATCCACTTACATGTGGATTTTTTTCAATAAATATGTACTACAGTAGTACATCATCCAAGATTTGTTGAATCCACAGATGTGGTACCGAGGCTACAGAGGAATGGAGGCTACACAGGGCCAACTGTGAAGTTATTTTCAACTGCCCAAACGGTTGGTGCCCCTAACCCCCATGTTGTTCAGGGATCAACTCTATGTGCATAACAATTAAACAGGATGCAGATTGGGTCCTGAGAGAGGACCCAAGTGCTGCAAGAGTTCAAAGACGATAGAGAGGGCTTCCCTGGTGGCACAGTGGTTGAGAGTGTGCCTGCCGATGTAGGGGACGCGGGTTCGGGCCCCGGTCCGGGAGGATCCCATATGCCGCAGAGCGGCTGGGCCCGTGAGCCATGGCCGCTGGGCCTGCGCGTCCGGAGCCTGCGCGTCCGGAGCCTGCGCGTCCGG
>NC_041220.1:23831734-23848988 GCF_002837175.3 Physeter macrocephalus | reverse complement strand
GTCCCTCCCCCCCGCGACGCCGGGGAGCCGGGCGCAGGCGCCGTGCGTGTCCATCCTCGGCGCGCAGCTTGGGCGCTGCCGCTCTGCTCTTCGCGTCGCGCTGTCGGTTGTAGCCCGTCGAGTCAGCTCCATGAGGACCAGGCATGTGAACTTGCTGATCGCGCTCGTCGCCGTCTTGCTCTTCAGTTTCTCCTGCTTCTGCATCTCCAGGATGACTCACACCAGTAAGCGGCGGCTGGCTTCTCTCGCTTCCTTCTCGCCTCCCGGGTTTCGGGGCTCCGGGATGACTGGGGAGGCCGGGTCGGAGAGAAGGGGAGAGACGTACTAGGAGCTTTCAGATGTAGGGCACCCCCCACCCCCACCCCCCACACCACGCCCTTGTCCGCCGGCGGTTAAACTGTAACGGGCGTCCCTGGTCCACCGGGTGGCCGTGACCCTCTTTGGGCGCGCGCGCTAACGGTTGGTGTGCGCGGCTGCCCGGTCCTCTCTTGCGTCTGCGGGCTCAGGGGCCCCTTCTGTGCCCAGCTTTCCCCACACTTCGTCGTTTTCTTCCCCATCGTTTTCAGGGAAATGTGAATGTCTGACTTAAGGAACTCCTCTTACACAGCCAGCAAATCTCTCCTCTTTCGTGTCCTACGTTATAGTTTTGCGCCACACTGGAAGGCTCCCTAAAGCATTTGTTTTGCGAAGCTGAAAAGGGATGAGATGACGGAGACGTGATCAACAATTTAGAGCGCTGGTTTCGCACCTGAACTTTCTCAAATGGAGCGTGTGCGTTACCACTTTGAAACGCACCAAGGTTTTTAGTTTTTTGCTGTCTGTAGGGTTGCCAATTTAGCAAATAAAAATAGAGGTTGACCAGTTAAATTTGAATTTCAGATGAACGGTGTATAAGTTTGAAGTATAAAAATTGCATAGGATATATTTATACTGAAAACATTATTGTTTATCCGAAATTCAAAGTCAACTAGGTTTCCTGTATTTTCTCTTTCAGCTCTAGTCCGTAGTGAACATGTTAGCGTTTGTATGGTTGAATTTTGAATTTAAGACGTAGGAACCCTGCAAATATATTAACTCAGCCTTCCAAGATTATTCTTAGGTTGCTTTCGGTTAAATTTTCATTCTTCTTGTTAAACACATTTATGTATGACTCGGTGCACACAGAGTAATCTTGGTAGTAGCGTGGACGGTCAAGTTTAGAAGTGGCTTTAATCCTCTAATGTTTATGTCGTCCCTCTCATTAATGTTAAAATTGTTTTAGTCCCCTATTACTAAATTTTGTCATGTACACACAATATCAACATTTTACCCCATTTGTTTGAAAGATCAGAAATGTATACTAATTTATCTGATTTATACTACTAATCTTTAGTCATTTATACACTTTTATTCTTCTTCATTTTCTAGAAAGAATATTATCCAAATGTGTTTTTATTTATTTTAGAACAATTAACAACGTGCACTCTTATAACAAAAAACAAACCGTTACTCGTAATTAGAAAGCAAAATGGAAACTTCTTCTTACAGTAATTTTGGAAGGCAATTTAGATTGGTAACCTCCGAAGGCATTTTAATAGTTTGTATTCCTATAATGAAACGGTAGACTTTGCGATGCATACAGTCATTTTGATGTGTTTTTCAGTTATGACGAGGATAAAGAAGTTTGGTTCTTCCCAGTGTTTATATTCCCATCATTTGTATGTTCAAGTTCAGAAAATGAGATATTGTTCCTTAGAATACACTTCTCTTAAAAGAGCAGATAAAACAGGTTTTTCATTTTCTATGTATGTGTTTCTATGGAAACTAGTTCTAAAATAATTAGGAAATAAATTCTAGTACTGTAATGAGATGTTCTTACATCAACAAAACACAGATTTCATTTAGTTTCTGAAGTAGTGATTTTTTTTATTTTTTAACATCTTTATTGAAGTATAATTGCTTTACAATGGTGTGTTAGTTTCTGCTGTATAACAAAGTGAATCAGTTATACATATACATATATCCCCATATCTCTTCCCTCTTGCATCTCCCTCCCTCCCACCCTCCCTATCCCACCCTTCTAGGTGGTCACAAACCACCGAGCTGATCACCCTGTGCTATGCGACTGCTTCCCACTAGCTATCTATTTTACGTTTGGTAGTGTATATATGTCCATGCCACTTTCACTTCATTCCAGCTTACCCTTACCCCTTCCCGTGTCCTCAAATCCATTCTCTACATCTGCGTCTTTATTCCTGTCCTGCCCCTACATTCTTCAGAACCATTTTCTTTTTAAGATTCCATATATATGTATTAGCCTATGATATTTGTTTTTCTCTTTCTGAATTATGAAGTAGTGATTTTTATAAAACACCAAAATAATCCCAATGTTTTAAAAATTTGATCTTTAGTTAATAATTCTTATCAATGAAAATTTGGGAATGTTTATTAGAAAGATAGCCATCACCTAGTGCTTTATTCGTTCCCTACTTTAAAATTAATTTTTACGTGTAGATAAATAAATTTTAATCTTTTAATTTCTTTTTGTAAGCTCAATAGTATTAATAATTTGTTCAACAAATATGTAAGCTTCATGAGGTGAGGAATTTTTTTTCCTCTTTGATTCACTACTGTGTCCTCAGAATCTTGAAAAATGTCTGACATGTAATACGTATGCTAAATATTTGTTGAGTGAATGAATTTTAAAAGTACCTATTCATGTTGTAGGAACTATGCAAATAAATTTTTTTTTAACCCTTGCTTTCATGGGGCTTACATTCTGGTTAGGGGAAATAAACAACAAACATGAGATATGTAGTTGCTGTATGATGTCAGGTGTTGGCAGGGCCAGGAGAGAGAGTGCTATTTTAGATAGGGTTGTCAGAGAAGGATTCTCTGAGAAAGGCATATTCGAGTAGATTCCTGAATGAAGAGAGGAAGCATTTTATGTGGATAGCTGCGGGAAGAGTTTTCCAGGCAACAAGAAAAGCGAGTGCAAAGGTCCTGTGGTGGGATCATCTTGATATGTTTGAGAAAAACCCAGAAGGACAACACGAACAGTAAGGGAGTTGTAGGGGGATGAGATCATGGAGACCATAGTAAGAGTTATGACTTTTATTCTGAGTAAGATAGGAAGCCATCTAAACAAGTGTTGGTGAGGATGTGGAGAAAAGGCAACCCTTGTGCACTATTGGTGGGAATGTAAGTTGGTGCAGCCACTATGGAAAACAGTATGGAGGGTCTTCAAAATATTGAAGACAGAACTACCATGTGATGCAGTAATTCCACTTCTGGGTACTTATCTGAAGGAAAGAAAAACTAGAATGTTACTCAATGCCTTTGCATAAATTGATAAAAACATCAATTCCTGAATTATGTGCTTATTAGAATGCAGTTTTTATCAATTTATATATGTCCCTTATAATATGCTGCTTAGTTTGCCTTGTTCCTGGACTTTCCAAAATGCTGCTGACAGTCTTTATAAGCCCTTCTAAATTCTCTTTGTCGTGATCAAAACCAGAAGTCTGTTACTTGTCCCAGATGCCCTGGCCGGCTGTGCTCTCATTACGTTTTGCCAGTGGGAGGCAATTGTGCCAGATTAGAGGCTGCAAAAAGGTAGTAGTTATTCTGCTTTCGGTGGTTCTTCCACCAAACTACTAGCCCTCACTGGAGTGTCAGGTGTTCAGGCAGCAGCAGTAGGTCCGGTATTGTCAGTGGTGGCAGGTGTGGGAGGTAGCTAGCAGATGGCTAGGAGCCCCTGGGGTGGCTGCATCACCCAGGAAACATTCTCGGGGAAGAGAATCTGGAATTGCTTATTTGCCCTACTTGGGGTTAAATACAGTGATAACCTACCACACTGCCAGTGCGATACCTTGCGGGGGGGGCGGGGGATACTGGACGTCTCCAGCTGATAGGCATTGGCAGAAGTTCTCTCAGTTATCACCTGTTGTTGACTGGGACGAAGTACCTGCTGGAATCAAGGCCCTGGAGATCCAGTGGCTGCTGCTTTCACCAATAATGTGTGAATGATGACGTTAAGGATTATGGGTGCGATGGCTTTTTGTTACTACGCTGAGGAGCTTTATCTATCTGCCTTTTTTGTCACTGTTACACTCTCCTTCCTGAAACGTGTTCTTAGCTCTCTCGGTTTCCTAGTTTTTCCTTGAGTTTGAAATATTGGAGTTCCCCAGGGCTCACTCCTTGGAACTTTTCACCGTCTACACCCACTCCCAACGTGATCCCATCAGTCACATGGCTTTAAATACTAAATTCTGACAGCTCTCAAATTTATATCTCTAGTTCTGACCCAGAATGATATATTCAACTGCCTATTCAACACTTTCACTGGATGTCAATATTACTCTTAACAGAAATATTGACTCCCCACCCCCTAATCTACTCCTCTCCTCTTCACCATTCCAGGACACGGCAACTCCATTTCTCCATTGTATGCATTTCACATTACGCTACAGAGCTTACCTATGTACTACATGTTTTTCTTTTGTATGTATAACATTTTTAAAAATTGAAAGAATTTGTACAGTGGGAATACAAAAGTAAGAAAACTGCAATGGTAGGAAGCATACAGTACTCAATTCAGTTGAGAATATAGAAATGATCAATTCCTTTTTCAAAAAAGTTTTAAAGACAAATACTTTTTATACACACGTGTAACTGATTTATTGAAGCAGTTCAACTTGCTGGGATGTAAATATGAACAACTTTTTATTTTTCCAATTATTGCCCATATGTGTTCTATCGGAACCCTTTTCTGATAACAGTAGAGGTTCATAGTAATATTGAAGACTTACTCTAAGTATCTTTTGGTCACTTTTGGTTATTCAACAAGTCTTATTCCTGTTTTTAAATACCTATTCTGTTCTTCTGAAAAAATTTAATCTCATAGTTAATTAAAAGCTTTCTCATCATTTCCCTACTGGACAGGGACAGACTAGACTTGTGGTTCTAGGAAATGGAAAGGCAGGAGAAGAAAATGGTCTGTTTTCAGACATTTTTCCCCTTGTTTGGTGTAAAACTTCCTCAACCTTAGTGGCTTAAAAAATCACTTTGTTTAACTCTCAGTTTAGTAATCAAATTCAGAAAGGGCTCTGCTGGGCAGTTTGTGATCTGCGTGGTGTCAGCTGGGGTGCTCAGGGCTGAAGGAGCTCCCAAGAAGTCCTCCTTACCCTGGCATCTCTCTCATCTCCCACGTAGTGGCTCATCCTCCAAGGCCTCCCCAGGTGGTTTCGGCTTCTCACATTGTGATCTTGGCAAAGGTGTGCTTTTTTTTTACAAGGCAACTACCTTTCAAAAGGCAGAAAGTGGAAGATGCCAGGCCACTTAAGACTCCAGCCCAAACTGCTACTGCATTACTTCTGCTGTAGCCTACTGGTCACAGCAGTCACAGAGCTCACCCAGACGCTGGGGAGTGGAGAAATTGACTTTCCCTCTTGACGAGTGACTGGCAGGGTCGTGTTGTAGAAGAGCATTTGCTATGGGAGGTGCTGTTGAAGTCATCTTTGGAAAATCTGCTACACCCCTCCTTGGTCCTTGGTCTATACCCCTATGGTACTGGAATGAGAAGGAGTTGGAGAGGCAGAGGTTTCCTTGTGTGATGGCAGCATGATGGTTTCAGTTTCTCTGGAAGATGCTTCTGTGTGGCAGACATTCAAGGCTGGGTCTTTCATGGCTGCTTCCGAGGGTCTGTTGGGATCTCCCTACTGCCCATTCCCTGCTACCTGAGCCTCTCCCCCACCCCGCCTCTGCCCTCGACACAGCCTCTTGTTGCTAGGGTTCTCTTGCCTTGCAGGTGACCCTCTTCAGGTGACCTTCAGTATTCACTCTAGCCACAGCAGACTCAGGTATCTTTGCCACTTCTAGCTGTGTGCCTTCAGGCTACTTCACAGATGTTCCCTCTTCACTTAGCAATTTTCTCTCCCTCTCTCCTTCCCCTTTTCATCTGGCAGGATACTTCTTTTTAGCTGCATAAGTTATTTTAATTGTAAGTTCATAAAAGTCTACATTAAATGCATCATCTTACAAAATAATAACCTATGAGAGTATATAAAAAATGACTGAGCCAACATTATTTGGTACTTTTGATACTTCCATTAATTTCAACTTAACTATTCCCTTTCCAAATATGAAATTTAAAATTGGCAAGCTATTTACAAAAAGATGTGTAATTTATTTCCAAAAAAGATGTGTAATCTTTTACAGACATTTTGTTGGTCCAGCACTTCAGCAATTTTCACCTGAAGCTGGGAGCTGAGATGCTTCCCAGCCGTTGACTTAGTGGAGAGAGGGATCATTGTGGAGCACCCAAATTTTATGAGTGAATTTCTTGGGTTCTCTCTTTCTAATCTTGTTGGAAGGAAAGCACCCTTATCCCCAACCAAGTGAGAGAGTATATGTGTGCATATATTCATAGAAAGCCTTGTGCGAGTATGCCTGCAAAAGAGCATGGAGCCTCTAAGTCAGCAGAGTCCAGGATCCAAGTGTCAGCTGTTCAAAACAATAATTGAAATGTCTTGTGGAATTTAAAATACATAGAACAGGGGGCTTCCCTGGTGGCGCAGTGGTTGAGAATCTGCCTGCCAATGCAGGGGACACGGGTTCGAGCCCTGGTCTGGGAAGATCCCACATGCCGCGGAGCAACTAGGCCCATGTGCCACAACTACTGAGCCTGCGCGTCTGGAGCCTGTGCTCCGCAACAAGAGAGGCCGCGACAGTGAGAGGCCCGCGCACCTTGATGAAGGGTGGCCCCCGCTCACTGCAACTGGAGAAAGCCCTCGCACAGAAACGAAGACCCAACATGGCCAAAAATAAATAAACAAATAAATAAATTTATTTAAAAAAATATGTAGAACAAAATGCATGACAACAATTACAAGATAAGGTAGGAGAGGGGGTAAATGGAGTTAAGTGGTACTCAACTTGTAGCATATTGAGAAGTGAGGTTGTAAGAATTTGTATGAAGCTGTGATAAGTCAAGGATTCATGTTGAAATCTCTTGTCTAACTACTAAAATAATAGTCAAATAATGCATAATAATATCACTAATTATAGTAAATGCTCCAAAAAAGAAATTAAAATATTTCCTGACTGGATATAAAAACAAAACCCTGTTTGATGATGTTTACAAGAGACACACTTAAAATTTTTTAAAGACATAGAAATGTTGGAAGGAAAAGGATGGAAAAATATATACCAGCAACCCAAACCAAAAGAAAGTTGGTGTAGCTATATAAATATCAGCCAAGTAGACTCTAAGGCCAAGCACAGCATGTGTTGAACAAGCGTAGAAAAACTTCATGAGCAATCAAGGAAATGCAAATTAAAAACACAAGATACCGTTTCATACCATTCAGATATTTTAAATTAGGAAATCAGACATTTGGTGAGGATGTGGAGCTGTAGGAATTAACACACACTTCCCTTTGGGGGGATGTGAAGTATACATTCAATCACTTTCATGATGAAACCTATGCCTTTCCTATGTCCTAGCAACTCTCCTACTAGTCAGGGCTGAAATTGGTGTGCAGCCTTATCAATGGCTTATGGCCAGCTTCTCTTCTCACTGATGAATACCCATGCCTTATAGCTTGTTAAATATTTAAAATAACATCCCTACTACCATCTATATCCTAGGGAAACTTTTTTTTTTTTTTTTTTTTTTTGTGGTACGCTGGCCTCCCATTGCCGTGGCCTTCCCCATTGCGGAGCACAGGCTCCAGACGCGCAGGCTCAGCGGCCATGGCTCACGGGCCCAGCCGCTCCGCGGCATGTGGGATCCTCCCAGACCGCACGGGCCCAGCCGCTCCGCGGCATGTGGGATCTTCCCGGACCGGGGCACGAACCCGTGTCCCTGCATCGGCAGGCGGACTCTCAACCACTGCGCCACCAGGGAAGCCCTATACTTATGCATTTATGCTGTAGTTTTCTTAGTCAGGAATACCCTTCCCTGCCCTCTGCTGTATGCAAAATTCTATACCTTCTTCAAGTTTTCAAATATTCCCTCTTCTCTGAAACCTTTCCCACTTCCCTCCCCGACACTTCAATCTTCCTTAAGAATTAATCATTTAAAAAAAATGAATCACTCCTGCCTCCCTTTGCCTGTGGCACGTAAGGATAATTCCATTTTAACAATTATTTTATAATTAGTTGTTTTTTTAACTGATTTTTTTTACATAAATTTATTTATTTATTTATTTTTGGCTGCGTTGGGTCTTCGCTGCCACACGTGGGCTTTCTCTAGTTGTGGCGAGCGGGGGCTACTCTTCGTTGCAGTGCGCGGGCTTCTCATTGCGGTGGCTTCTCCTGTTGTGGAGCATGGGCTCTAGGTGCGCGGGCTTCAGTAGTTGTGGCGCACGGGCTTCAGTAGTTGTGGCACGCAGGCTTCAGTAGTTGTGGCTCACGGGCTCTAGAGCACAGCCTCAATAGTTGTGGTGCACAGGCTTAGTTGCTCCGCAGCATGTGGGATCTTCCCAGACCAGGGCTGGAACCTATGTCCCTTGCATTGGCAGGCGGATTCTTAACCACTGCGCCACCAGGGAAGCCCCTAGTTGTTTAAATATATGCTCCTTTCCCCTATACCTTGCATCCTGATTGTCAGTTATTTAGAGCAGGAATCTGGCTTTATCTGTGTTTGTTTACCTATCACACAGCACAGTGAGTGACACATGGTAAGTATTAAATGTAAGAAAGTATGACTATCTTAGCTTGCTTCTCATTACCAGAGGTGTTTAGTGAATGAAATAAGGTGGAAAAGTCAGGTCGCGGCCATATTGTATCGGATCTCCTATATTAAGGCAAGTGTTTAGACTTCATTCAGTGAGCATCCCGGGAATCATTTAAAGTCTTTGAGCAGTGTTTCCAGAAGATTAAACATAGATTGGAGGTGAGGGACTATTTAAGAGACAATTATAACAGTGTATCTAGAGGCAATAAAGACTTGAACTATAGTAAAGTCAATGCTGAGAAAGATAAAACAATTAAAAGGGTCTATGATGGTGCTTCTCAAATTTTAACATGCATACCAATCACCTGTGAATCTTATTAAAGTACAGATTCTGACTCAGTAGGTCTGGGGTGAGTCCTGGGATCCTGCGTTTCTAATAAGCTCATAGCTGGTTCTGTAGACCCATGCTGTCCAATATGGTAGCCTTTAGCCAGGTGGCTGTCAAGCACTTGAAATGTAGTTAGTGCAACTGAGGAACTGAGTATTTTATTTTATTTTGAGGAACTGAATATTTTATTTTATTTTAAGTAATTTAAATTTAAAAATGGAAACAGTGCAAAATATTTCTCCATTAGGCAAAATTTGGTTGTTTTGGTAAGACTGCATTTTACTGTAACTTATCAAAAGTTAGCATCTGAGTTAAGATGTACTGTTAAAAGTATAAAATATACACAGGGTTTAGAATACTTAGCACAAAAAAATGCAAACTATTCCATTAATTATTTTCATGTTGATTACATGCTAAAAATGTTTTAGATATATTGGATTACATCATCTATACTGTTTACAGTTACTTGTACTTGTTTCTTTTTATTTGTTTTTAATGTGGCTATTGGAAAATTTTAAATTACAAATGTGACTTGCATTTTACTTATCCTGGGGAGCAGTGCGCTGGACCTCTGCTGTGAGAAAGCAAAGTCAGTTTTACTTAGGATCTTATCTGGACCCTTTTTTATGGGTGGAAGTCACATTGTACACAGGGACTGATGTTTGTTTTCACAATTTCACCTCAGTTGACTCAAAACATCAAATTATTCAAACTTTTGCAAAATAATTTTGTAACATTTCATCCTCTAAAATACCTGAGTGAAAAGGCAAGTAATATAAATATTTAAAATAGAACATTGATGAATTGAATTATCAGGTAAAAATATACAAGAAGCAGATCCAAGAGTAGAGTTTATATCCTTTAACATTTCTGTATGATTGTTTCTGAAAATATTACTTCCTCTAGAGAAAACTCTTTTCATGTTTACCCAATTGATCCCTCAAGGACTGACTTACATTGTGGAAGTCCAGAAATGTTGCATCATCCATGATATATGGACTCCAAACACATGATCCATTTTGCAAAGAGAATATTACCCTGGAAACCCCATTAACAGGGTTATACTGGTTAAACGACACCCACTATAAAAATTTTAAACATCCTCAAATAGTATCCATTGTATGAATACTCAAGATTTATCTGGATAGTTGCAGTTCTTTTGATTAAAGCATGATTCAGTTTTAGAATCACTCAAATCAGTTCCTATGCTGATGAAGCCATTTATCCATTAATTTGTTTATTTATTCATTCAGCATATATTTGTGTAGGAGCTATATGGCAGTCACTGTTTCAGGCATAGGGAATTTAATACTAAAAAAACCAAAGTTCTTGCTACTCTCAAGCTTACATTCTAGAGAGCTCTGGAGAGAGACATAAAAACAGTGACTAATAACAGTAATAGGAATAATAAACAGTAATAGGAAGTTGGGTAGTGATAGGGATTTGAAAAAAAAAGGATAGGGGAGAGAGGGAGTGTGCTATTTCATAAAGGATGGTAAGATAAGCTTCTCTGAGGAGGTGACGTTTTAGCAGAAAACTAAATGAAACTAGGGAGCTCTGGCCACATCAGTATCTGGGGGACGAGCTGAGAAAACTTCAAGAGCCAAAGTGCTAAGGTGGGAGAGTGGTTGGCGTGAGGAATAGCACAGAGGCAAGTGTGTTTTGAGGGAAGAGGGGTGGGAATGAGGCCAGAGAGGGAGCCAAGGCCCGGTCATGTAGGGCTCTGTCCTGCTGAGGGCTTTGGCCCCTCTTCTGAGAGGGATGAGAAATCTCTGAAGGGTTAGAGCAGGGGAATGGCATTATCCAATCTTTGCCACAGGCTACATGTATGTGTGCTCTTGTTCATAAAAGGCAGAGGAGCGAAAAGATATTAGATGTTTCAACCCAGAAGGATCACCATTATTTTTACATTTTTGTATTTTACCTTAATTTAAAAAAATCCATCTGGAATTTATTGTCTTCCAAGTGATGAATTTATCTTTTATTCCATCCCAAATTGACAGCAAATCTCTATGCTTTCCTTGCTAATTGAAATACATTTTTCCATATTCTCATGTCGTTAATAGTTTTCTCTATATATTTTGATATTTAGCTATATAACATATAAAGAATTGTTTTCATCAATAGATTATGCCTTTTTCAGTGTAAAATGAACCACTTTATCGAACTTAATGCATTTTTCCCCCGCATGATTGTATTTGACATTTATATACTGAAGCGAGGGGAAAAAAGTAAGCGCAAGTCTAGAACTATGTAAAGCTAAACATTAATAGTGGTTCTCTTTAAGCAGTGGGATTACAATGGATTTTGTTCTTTTCTGTGCCTTTTTCTAAAATTTTAGCTTGTGTATTGCTTCTCTAATCAGATGTTTCCATATTTTACCAAAGCAACCAAGGTCGGAAGCTGCTTTGTGCCCTCATTTTCTCTGGGCCGTGTGTTTTGCCACGCATTTGGATGCTTCATAAGCATTATGACTACCTCTGGCCCTGCTCCTTTTCCTGTTTCCCAGACCAGAATGAATACCAGGTTAGAAATCTAGAGTCATGTTGGAAACCTAAGAGGGATTCTTTTCTCTCTCTCAATCAGTTAAGTCTTCCCAATAAAAGGTCTCAGATATTTCTCATATTCATCTCCTACTTCCTAATCCTTTCTGCCCTGGTTTGTTCTTTATCATCTCTCACTTGAAACTAATACCACTGTAGATTCCTAACTGGTGTTTTCTCTGGCTTTAGTTTTGCCTTCCTGAAAAAATCTTCTATGTGGTCACCAGAATGATCTTTCTAGAACATGTGTTCTACCTAATAGTCTTCAGCTATGCTTCTCAGTTGAGATAGTTGTTCCCATGATAGTCTGTAGTGGTGTTCCAAGATGTATAAAGTCACCTGCAAAAAACAAGAGTGACTCCATTATCTTTATACTAAAACAAATATGTACTGTGGAAAAGGCCACAAAATTTGTCCACATTTTATAGAAACTTTACAGAAATTCCATGAATGTGGTGGGAAGTTATCTCTCTGCCCGTGTCCCTTTTATTCAGATTCACTGCCATTAGAGGTTTTTATAAGAATTGTTTGAGAAACACTGGTTTATACGAAAAAGTTCAAGCTCCTATCATAGCTTATCAAAAAGATCAGCATATCTAGATGCCTCTTTTAACCTCACACTGAATTTTTCCCATGTTGCCCTGAAATAATGAACAGCTTCTGGGTCTTTAGAGACCATGTTTTTGAATGCCTCTTTGCCTTTCCACGCTGCATTCCAAGAGAATGCCTTTCCGCGTTTCCCTCGACTAATAACTTGTGCTCCTTCAAGAGTCCGTGCAGGCCTCACATCCTCTAGAATCCTTCTCCAGCTTTCTCTCCCCTCCCCTCCCCTCCCAAACCGTCTCAATTCTGCCCTCTGTGAGTACTGTTATCACTACTCGCCAGGGGCTGAAACCTTGTTCTGCTGTGCCCGTATTTCCTTCAAGGGGATATCTTTCAATTTGTTTTCATCAATAGATTATGCCTTTTTCAGTGTAAAATGAACCACTTTATCGAACTTAATGCATTTTTCCCCCGCATGATTGTATTTGACATTTATATACTGAAGCGAGGGGAAAAAAGTAAGCGCAAGTCTAGAACTATGTAAAGCTAAACATTAATAGTGGTTCTCTTTAAGCAGTGGGATTACAATGGATTTTGTTCTTTTCTGTGCCTTTTTCTAAAATTTTAGCTTGTGTATTGCTTCTCTAATCAGATGTTTCCATATTTTACCAAAGCAACCAAGGTCGGAAGCTGCTTTGTGCCCTCATTTTCTCTGGGCCGTGTGTTTTGCCACGCATTTGGATGCTTCATAAGCATTATGACTACCTCTGGCCCTGCTCCTTTTCCTGTTTCCCAGACCAGAATGAATACCAGGTTAGAAATCTAGAGTCATGTTGGAAACCTAAGAGGGATTCTTTTCTCTCTCTCAATCAGTTAAGTCTTCCCAATAAAAGGTCTCAGATATTTCTCATATTCATCTCCTACTTCCTAATCCTTTCTGCCCTGGTTTGTTCTTTATCATCTCTCACTTGAAACTAATACCACTGTAGATTCCTAACTGGTGTTTTCTCTGGCTTTAGTTTTGCCTTCCTGAAAAAATCTTCTATGTGGTCACCAGAATGATCTTTCTAGAACATGTGTTCTACCTAATAGTCTTCAGCTATGCTTCTCAGTTGAGATAGTTGTTCCCATGATAGTCTGTAGTGGTGTTCCAAGATGTATAAAGTCACCTGCAAAAAACAAGAGTGACTCCATTATCTTTATACTAAAACAAATATGTACTGTGGAAAAGGCCACAAAATTTGTCCACATTTTATAGAAACTTTACAGAAATTCCATGAATGTGGTGGGAAGTTATCTCTCTGCCCGTGTCCCTTTTATTCAGATTCACTGCCATTAGAGGTTTTTATAAGAATTGTTTGAGAAACACTGGTTTATACGAAAAAGTTCAAGCTCCTATCATAGCTTATCAAAAAGATCAGCATATCTAGATGCCTCTTTTAACCTCACACTGAATTTTTCCCATGTTGCCCTGAAATAATGAACAGCTTCTGGGTCTTTAGAGACCATGTTTTTGAATGCCTCTTTGCCTTTCCACGCTGCATTCCAAGAGAATGCCTTTCCGCGTTTCCCTCGACTAATAACTTGTGCTCCTTCAAGAGTCCGTGCAGGCCTCACATCCTCTAGAATCCTTCTCCAGCTTTCTCTCCCCTCCCCTCCCCTCCCAAACCGTCTCAATTCTGCCCTCTGTGAGTACTGTTATCACTACTCGCCAGGGGCTGAAACCTTGTTCTGCTGTGCCCGTATTTCCTTCAAGGGGATATCTTTCATTTCACCCTCCTAGAGAGGACATTTCGAAGTGAACATTTGGAACTTCGCCCAGTAGCTCATTACCTTTCTCACAAGACCGGGGGATTCATCTGAATGGTGAGATTGGTCAGACCTGACTTCTATGGGCCAAATTAACAAGGCGGCAGGATTGCTTCCTTAAAAAGGCAACTTAGGCCATCTCTGGCTTTTCCTCGTATAATAACTGTCTTATGTACTCTCTGAAAGAAGGGCTGGGCTCCCTCTTTACTTTTTCCTCCTAAGTAGTAAGCATAGACGGCAAGTCACCTCCTTTGTGGGTGGCCCTGCTGTCGTGCAGCTCCTCTTTCAATAATGGGGTGGGAGTGGGGGTAAATTAACTTGGGTAGAGAAGTAGGACATACCAGTGCACTCTGCAATATGCCCACTGTCAGAGAGCCCCAAGTAAGGTCGATAGTCCCTATCTGGGGCTGGTGTTATCAATGTGTGTGCTTAATTAGTTAAAACCCGAGGAGAAGGGAATCTATTAACATCAGAAATAACACACTGATTTCAGTCATCCATTTAGTTCTACCAGTTAGCCAATAAACTTCCTGAAGGCAAGAACTGACCATATCTTTTTTATTTTTGTATTTCCATTGACACAGAGTACTTGGCAAATAAAAGGTGTTTAATTTTTTATTTATTCATTTTTTTCTGATTACAGAAGCAATGCAACATGATTTTAGGAACAAAAGAATTTTGTGAAAATAGGAAATAAAAAGTGATTCAACAAACCAAAGATTATATATTAACAAAATATAAACTTGTACACTTACTCTTTTTTCCTATATTAATGTACTTTCTTTGCAAAAAAGGAAATTATATGGTTTTGTTTTTAAAAAACAAGTGTTTTTACAGCATTAAATGTTCTTCTAAAAGATGATTTTCATAGCTACATAGTATTTAATTGATAAATGAAGAAAGAGTAGCCCATTGATAAATAATATTTATTAGACATTTGTCAAAGCATTTTTTGTGTGTATGCTTTGCTACATGGTTTACGTGCATAATAGCATTACGACTTCACAGCAGCTCTGCAGCAGGGATTTTTATATATCCATTTACACCTAAAGGAACAGAGGTTAACAGAAATTAAGTAGCTTGCCCAAGGTCACACAAATATTAAGCGGCAAAACTAGGAGTCAGTTCTATGTGATTTGACATGAGAGCCACCAGAACTCTTAAAAGGATATACTGTAATTTATTTAGGATAGTTCCATCCCTGGGCATTATGGTTGTTTTCAACTTCCTTACAATGATAAATAATGCTGCCTATGTTGAACATCCTTAGAGCCAAATCTGTGTACATATTTCTAGTCATTTTCTTCAGAAAAATTCTTAGAAGTGAATTTTTTGGCTCAACTGGTTTTTCCCTCTAATTACAAATCTAATACATGCACAGAATGGAAAATTTGGAAAACATAGAAAAGCACAAAATAATAAAGCAAAAACCATTGATAATCTCATCTTCCAAATATTACTATTTTTAACATTTCATTCTTTTTTTCAGTCTTTTATGTATATACATATTATATGTATATAGCACTATACATACATATATACATATAAGTGTAGTGTTTTATATAGCTATATTGAAGCATATACTTTATATCTTGTTATATATTATAGAAAATTGTATGATACCATTGCTACATGCATAAATATATACACATATGTTTTCTTTGTAGGTAATCAATTAACTAATTGTAGAAACCGTATTTCGGAGTTTAAGGAAACTATACTACGTTTAAAAAACAAAACGGAAATAAATCGCCAGGAGCTGATTAAAGCCTTCAATCAAATGAAGTATGAAATTGCAGAGAGAGAAGATGCATCGCTAAACTCAGGTTTGGGTGGTTTTTGTTTTTGTGTATGGTGGTTTGTTTTTTAATGTTTTGTGTTTGGAAATTTAGATTTTATGCTTTCTGACTTTAGGGCAGTTCTTCCCAATAAATATAACTAAATCCGTATTCATTCTTTTATTGTGAGACATGCCAAAATCAGGTAAGAGACATCACTGATAGACTTCCTCTCATCTCTACCTCGAAAATGGTCTTCCTCTGTTTTCTGTCTCTATGAATTGCACCACCATCTGTGATCCACCTGAGAGAAGCAGCCAGTAACCTGAGCATCCTCTCTGAATCCTTTCTCTCCCTCTAGCATACTTCTTTCATGGTAGTTAGTAAGCAGTCCTGTTGATTCATAATCCTATATAGCTCACAAATCTGTCCACATTTTTTTATCACCATTTCTACTACCCTAGTCAGGCCACCTTCATGCTTCATCTGAAGGACTGCTAACATACTTCTTTTTGTTTCTCTCCCACCTATTTATTCTCACTTTAGCCAAAGTGAAGGCTACACTGTCCTGTATATCAACCTTCAGTGGCTCCCCACTTCTCCAGGGTAAAAAGTCCTGCCTCCCGCTTCCCCCTCTGTATTCAAATACCTCCTCGGAACTCTTAACCCCTGGCAACCACTGATCAATTCTCTGTTCCTGTAGTTTTCCATTTTCCAGTATGCCTTACAAATGGAATCACACAGTATGTGTAACCCTTTGAGGCTGGCTTCTTTCACTTAGTGTAGATTCATCCAGGTTGTCATGTGACCAATCGTTTGATGCCGAATAGCGTTCCACTGTATGGATGTGCAATGGAGAGTTTGTTTCACTAATTGAGCGACATTTGGATTGTTTTCAGGTTTGTGTGTTTTTTGGTGATTACAAATACCTGTTGCCATAAGCATTCGTGTACAGATTTTTTTTACATGAAGGGAATTTTAATTTCTTTAGGATAACTATCTAGGATTGATGAGCGTATGGTAGGTGTATGTTTAACATTATAAGAAACTGCCAAGATGTTTTCCAGAGTGGCTGTACATCTTGCAGCAATGTATGAGAGTTACAGTCACTCCGTTTAATTATAGCCATTCTAATGCCATGGTCTCTCATAGTTTTAAGTTGTATTTCTCTGGTGACTAATGATGTTGAACATTTTTTAATGTGCTTATTTGCCCTCCATATATCTTCTTTGGTGAGATGCCTGTTCAAATATTTTACACATTTTTTAATTGGGTGGGTTTTTTTCTTGTTGTTAAGTTTTGAGAGTTCTGTATATATCCTGGATACATATCAGATGGATGTGTGATTTGGAAATATGTTCTCCAAGTCTGTGGCTTTTCTTCTCATTCTCCTTATGGTGTCCTTCAAAAAGCAGACATTTTATTTTATTTTATTTATTTATTTTTTTGTGGTACGCGGGCCTCCCACTGCTGTGGCCTCTCCCGTTGCGGAGCACAGGCTCCGGACGCGCAGGCTCAGCGGCCATGGCTCACG
>NC_041220.1:23790149-23831719 GCF_002837175.3 Physeter macrocephalus | reverse complement strand
GCATGTGGGATCTTCCCGGACCGGGGCACGAACCCGTGTCCCCTGCATCAGCAGGTGGACTCTCAACCACTGCGCCACCAGGGAAGCCCAGCAAACATTTTAAATTTTGATGAAGTTCAGTTTACCAGTTTTCCTTTTTATGTTTTATGCTTTTGACATTGTACCTAAGAACACTTTACCTAGCTCAGGGTCATAAAGATTTTCTTTTAATTTTATAGTTTTAGGTTTTACATTTAAGTCTATGAAACTTTTGAGTTTATTTTTATACATGGCATGAAGTATAGGTCAAGTTTCAGTCTTTTTCATGTGGATGCCCAAGTGTTTTAGCACCATTTGTCAAAAAGGTCGTCCTTTCTGCACTGAATTACCTTTGCACCTTTTTCAAAAATCGATTGACCATATTTGTATGGATCTATGTCTGGATTTCTGTTCTGTTCCATTGGCTTCTGTATCTGTTCTGTAATACCCCACTGTCTTGATTACTATATTATGTATTATGAGTTAAATTGGGTAGTGGGAGTCCTCCAACTTTGTTCTTGTTTTTCAAAATTATGGGGGCAAATTCAGATGAATGGTACGGATGGAGTCATTAAATGCTGAGAGCCTAGAAAACAGAGTTATAAAGATACAGCTTTAATGACGTGATGTTAATCAAAGTAGCAGAGCAGGCCAATTAGAGCATGTTTCAGTTCTGCTTCCTGCATTTGGAACTGTCAGTTCTGTTAGCCTCTGGTTGTATCACTCATAGTGTTAGATTTAAATTAAATACTACCTTTAAAATAAACATGAATCAGTACTCTTTGAGCTATATTTTATAGCCTTATGATTTGATAATTCACATTTAATAGTATGTATCATATATACTGAATACTAAATTAATCTGTGAATTAACTTATTAACACTCGTTTTAAAAAATTGTACTGGAAGGAGAAGAATCCCTATAAGTCATGAACTCAGAAACACTATCTTTTCTTTCTTTCAGTTAAGAAGAAAGTGAATGCATTGAATAAGAATGAAACAGTGTCTAATGCATTTTGAAGTCTTAAGGTTCTTTTTCCCCCATCTAAGGAAAGTAGACAGAATTTATCCTGATGTAATCATTGGCAAAGAGAAAACAGGCGGTAAGAAAACTTGGAAAATCAAATACAGACATTTTGCTCATTGGGGACATCCTTTTAAGTTTTAAAATGTAATCCATTAATGTGATACTCAGATTGATATCTAGACCACCAGCCTATCTGGCATTCATTTGGATTACCGGAAATCAATGTATTGTCTGACAGAAAAAATTGTTCAACAAATATTCGGAGACTTGAATTCAAATTCAATTTTAATACAGATGCTTTGAAAATAAGTCAATATAAGCCAAACATCATTAAGCATCTGCTAAGTGCTTGGCAACTCTTTGCTCCCTTGGTTTTGATAAATCTATTTCTTGTCTAGTTATCTTCCTATTTCCCTATCTTTCTGGGGACCAAAGTCAACAATAGCTTTACAGAAGAGATAATGTTTGAGCTAAGCCTTGAAGAATGAGTTCAAGTTCACGAGGTATAGGAGAAAAGGAAAAGCATTTGCATTAGAAGCAGGGATACTAGGCTAAGTCTCAAAACATCTGCCATTGCCACCAACCTTGTTCATTCCAATGGGTGAGTCACTCTAGGCCAGAGGTCAGCAAACCAGAGCCTGCAGACCAAATCTGCCTGTTTTTAAATAGTTTTATTGGACCATAGCCATACTCGTTGTTGTCTGTGGCTGCTTTCATGCTACATCAGGAGAGATGAGTCGTTGCAACAGAGATGATATGGCCCAAGCACTGAAAATGTTTACTATCTGGCCCTTCATAGAAAAAGTGTGCTGACCTCTGCTCTAGGCAGTTCCTTGGGAGTAAGTAGTGTTGGTCTATGTCACATGCCTCTGACAAGCCTATTGTGTTGAGATAGGGGTGCCAGATGACATCGTTTACCATCTACTGAATTCTCACTGTGTTTCATATGCTAAGTTAGATGTTTTCTTTCATTATCTCATTTAATAATTCTCACAACCCAATGCAGTAAGCCTGTGATTATCTCTATTTTAAACCTGAGAAAATGAGGCTTGGAGAGGTGATGGAACTCTTTGAGATCACACTTGTAGAAGTTTTTACCTGCATCAAATTCCTTCTTAGGAGTATTTTGATTGTGTCATGTAAATATGTACATATACATGCATACACACGCGTGTGAATGTATGATAGAGTGCATGCCAGACAAAGCTACAGCGTACAGAAGAGGTGGAGTCAAAAGACACAGGAACAACAAAGTCAGTACATGGAAACTCTCAGATGTTAGATGCCAAGGAGAAACACAGGCTTGGGTAAGCATCAGCAAAGATAAGCAGAAGCCCATGACACAGAGTGAAAGGAAGGAGAGAGAGAGGGATGGGTAATTGGGAAGAGCAATGGAATTCCTTAGTGGGAGCTTGGGGTGTTCAAATAACCCAGTTATCAGCGCTTGTTGGGAGGACAGGCTTCCCTATAAACCTTCATCGGCAGAGGTGATTTAAAGGGAGATTTTAGTTACTTTAAAGATGACATAAAACATTTGCAAAAGTATTGAAGCCTGGAGCATGGTCTACTGGGGAACCTGTCATGAGTCTTGTATGTTCTATTTTCTGATACATCTCAGATAATTTCTACTCTCTATAACCCCTCTATAACTATTTTTTATTGAGCCCTCATTTCTCGTCTGGTCTATTGAAATAGACTTGTAATTTTTCTCATGGCTTTAGTTTTGTCGAAGTCAATTCACTCTGTACACTTTCCTCAGAGATACATACTCAAATACTTGCTCAAACTCATCGTGCTCAATTCTTCCTTAAGATCCTTCAGTGGATCCTCAGTGCATAAAGGGTGAAGTTAGCTCCTTGGCATGGTATATGCACAACAAGCTATATTTTTCAAATCTCAGTTTCCACCGCTTCCTTTTTTTCCCAGCAACCCCAAACCACTTAACGTCCCCCCAGAATAGGCCAAGCGGTCAGTGTGCACTGACCGCTGCCTGTAAGGAGCACACCGCCTCCCACAACCCACAGCTAACCTGCCACATGAGTCTCTAATCCACTGTGACTTTTCAGCTTGACTGACATCTTTCGTGTGAAGTCTTCCACGTCCCCTCATTTAACAGACTTCTACGCAGTACCATCTGCTTGCTAGGCTCTGGGGAACTAGTGGTGAACAGATGCGGACCTCATCCTCATAGAGACAAATGGGCAAACAATTACAATAGAAAATAATCAGTGCTCTGATAAGGGAAGTACAAGGGTGGAGCGAGTACTCTGTACTCAGGGAAGTAGGGAATGCTTTCTGGAGGAAGTGACATCTAAACTGAGACATGTAGGGTGAAAAGAATAGGAATAGGGTAAGCAGGGAAAAGGCAGATGGTGGATAGTGGAAAAGGAGCGGAAAGAAGTGTGAAAGGTCTAACAGCAAGAGGGCCTGGAAGAAAGATGTGGCTCGTGCACAGCTGGGGCTGGAGCCTATCGGCAGTAAAACACGGGGCAGAGGCCACATAGTAAAGGAGTTTGGCCATTCGTTTATCCACCCCAGTGTTTTGGACATTATTATGTGGCAGTCATTATATTAGTGCCGGGTTCACAGTAATGGTGAGCAAGAGATACAGAGAGTCCCTTCACTCAGCTTGCATTCTACCCTGGAGGACACATGGGCAACCACAAAAAGGGCGATACGTTTCATGAGCGGTGAGGTAAGACTACAGAGCCGGCACTCCCAACCTGATTTACGAAGAGCGAGGGGAGCTGGCACGAGGGCCCAGAGCAGGGCGTTCTAGGCGCCAAGGAGCGGCGCGTGCACACTCCTGGAGAGGACAGACCGCTGTCTGGTCAGTTCGAGAAGCTGCAAGACACGAAGGAAGACTGGTTTGGAGAAAGGGTAGTTGAAACAGAAGAGGTAGGTCAGACCGGGTCACTAAGGGAAGGGCCTTGCACACTTCTGTGAATGTATTCCTTATCCTAAGTCATGGGAAACAATTCCAGCAATTCCATTTGAAAGTGGATCCCCAAGCTTGAAACTTAACTCCTGCTTAACTTAACTCCATTTGTAAAAATGGAGTTTAAAAACTTAACTCCATTTGTAAAAATCAATTCCAGGTGGAGTGTAGCTCTAAATATAACAGGCAAACAATAAATGATCTAGAAGATAATCAGGAAAGCATCCTTATGACTTGAAGATAAGCAAAGATTTCTCAACAGGAATCAAAAAGCACTGACTATAAAGGAGATGATTGATAAATTGCACAATATTAAAATTAAGAATGTCTCTTCTTAATTTTAAGAGGTAAAACATTGAAAAGCGAACCCATGGTGGGAGATGGTATTTGTGATATATATATATAACTGACAAAGGATTCATATTCAGACTCTATAAAGAGCATCAATAAATCAGTAAGAAAACTAGAAACAACTTAATAGAGAAATGGACAAGATCTTAAACAGGATTTCACAAAAGCATATCCAAAGGTCAATATACATATGTAAGTATGTTCAAACACAATAGTAATCAGGGAAATACTGATTCTTACTGCTCTCACTGAACTTCAATAATTTTTCTTAAATAAATGCCTCTCATTTTTTTGTACACCAGGGCTCCAATGGTTTCAACAGCTTTTTTTTCCAGTTTTATTATTGCTTTTTTAGGGACAGGATTTTTCTGAGTTCCTCACTTAGCCATTCTGGAAGTACTTATCCTCATCTTAAAGTGGGGAAATTAAGACTGGAGAGGCTGTATACCTGACCAAACTCAAACAGCCAAGCACTGGTACAGCCAAGATTGAGTTTGGGTAGACTTCACTGATAGAATCTTAATAGCTACTGGAATAACATGGGGTCTGTTCTCCCAGTGCTTCAGTCATTAATATGCAGTAAAAGTTACTTCGAGGCATGGATTCATTCCATCAATCATTTGGAAATTACTTCATACAGTTTTTATCACAGGTGAAAATATTTCACAGTATTTTTCCTGTTTTAGGTTGCAGCATCTCCTTAAGGAAGAAGAGTAGAAAGTCAGCCAATGTGTGATGTTTTGTACCCAGTTAGATGAAAGCTATAATAAATGGAGAGTGGCTAGTTTTATTTTTTCAGTACGTTGAAACTCTCCAAAATGAGAACATCTTGGAGTCTAATGCATTTACTAACAATCCACGGCAAATTGGAATTTCCTCAAACAGAAAATGAAATATGTGATAAAAATTAACAGCAGTTCGGATTATTTTTGCAGTAGAGTTTCAAACACTTTTTTGATGACCACACAACCCAAACATAGAAAGAAGCACGGATATTAATGCTAAATTATGTTTTTCTCTGTGCTTTGAAATGATGATGCCATACTCCTGTGTCTGCAGTTTCTTTTGCGCTGGGTATTTCCACCGTTAACAGAGGAAATCATAGTTACCTGAAGCAAACGCTGACCTCTATCATCTCCAGGATGACTCTTTATCAGAAGAGAAGGACTCTGTCGTGATTGTCTCTGTTGCAGATGTACGTATGAAAAATAAGTAGCTCCCCTCACTCCCGACCTGTAGTCTCTAAACACCCTTCCTCCATGGTAATCACTATCATTTTGAATTTTTTCTTAAATTAAAAAAAGCAATTCCTAGATGCCTTTTTTGAATAACAGTGTATTTAATACTTGTTTGATACCACCGAGAAGGAATTAAATATGTCAATCTGAAAAGAAAATGAAATAGTTTCATGTGGAGAAATGTGGTTGTATTGTTAAATGTTACTAGGAGCCCTGTATACTCTATGGTACAGAAATTATATTTACAAACAAGACATTAAAATTGATGCTGTAGTAATAAAACCCACCCAGCCCAATAAAAGGTTGGTATATGAATCAAGAGATAATTTATATTAAGTCAGTCACAATAACCATCATTAGTTGAGGGACTCCTTTGTATATCTGAAGGACTGTGGAAAATTTTTATATACATTATTTATAACTGGCATTACATCCCTGTAAAGTAGGTATCCAGATGAAGAACCTGTAGCTTAAAGAAAGTAAATAGTTTGCCCAGTAATTAATAGAGCACATTCAAATCTGTGTCTCTCTAATGGTCCCAAAGTTTTCTGTCTTGCCTCTAATGCTACGTAAAATTATAAAGTATGGTATAAATATTAACACCATAAGACCCTTCAGAGGGGAATTTGGCAAAATGTGTCAGATTTTAAATGCGTATATCCTTTGAATCAAATCTCAATTCTTGGGAGGTATCCTAAAGAGATAATCAGGTCAGAATTTAAAAATAATAAAAATATGACAGTATAGTACAGTAGTTGAGAACACAGACTCTGGATCTAGACTGCCAGGGTTCAAAGGCCAGCTCTTCCACTTCCTGGCTTGTAAGCTTGAGCAAGTTACTTAACTTCTCCATGCTTCACTTTCCTTATTTGTAAAATAATGATGATATTGCCTATAGTATAGGGTTGTTTTGGCCATTAAATTAGCTAATATAGTTAGAGTATTTACAGCGACACATACTAAGTGTTCAATATGATGCATGACACATACTAAGTGTTCAATAAGTGATAAGTTCAAAGCTGTTCAGTGCACTATTGTTTTATAATAGCGTAATATTAGAAACAACCAAAATATCTATCAATAAGAGACTAAGTACTTACGTCTACATTGCAATAATCTGTAACCACTGAAAGGAGAATGAATATCCACATTCACTGGTACAGAACGATGTCCATATCATACTGTTGACTGAAAAAAGTTGTGAAGTATCATGTTTAACATTATGTTATCTATGGAAAATGTGATAGAAAAAAGGAAGGAAGGAAAGAAAGAGAAAAAATAGACAGATGATAGAATATATAAAGAAAAAAAGAGAGTGGGCAAACCTTAGAATGATGGTCTCCAAAATATAAATAATGGTTGTCTCTTGATATTGGGAGTTAAAGGGATCTCTGCTGTCCTATAAAATTTTTTCTCTGTTGTTTGAATTTTCTATAAAAAACATCTTAGAATGCAAAAATACTGTAAATAAAGCAAGCAATAGAAGAATTAATAGGAAAATAGAAATAAGAGGTTAAACATTCTCTCCAAGTTTATTTTCTTAATATTGGAAGTATATACATAATCTCCAAAATGTTTTATGACATTACCATGCATTGCATATTACAGTACGATGTTTAAAATATGTTTCAGTGTGCTTAGTGTTTAGTGCTTCTAAAATATGTTTCAGAAATAGCTGGTGATTCAATTTTTGGCTATCTTAAGATACTCTATTATACTCTATATATACTCTATTATAGTAATATAATAGAGTTGTCTGCATCATGGCTGATATTTTTAAACAAGCAGTCTAACTATATATATTCAAAATTGCCTTTCAGACTACTCAGATTTGACAGTAGAACTATAAGTATTCAAAATATTTTCAGAATTTTGTACTGGGAATTCTTGTGGGCCCTGAGGCTGCATCTTGTAAATGCCATAGATTATGTAAAAAAAAATATTACCTGAAAGTATAAGCCACGAAAAGCTACTTACAAATGAGTCTGTCATCTAATCTAGCAGAGTAGATTAGATACACAAAGTTTGTTGATGGAAGAAAATTGGGGAATCAAGCCGAGAAATACTGCCTGGAAAAATGTGGTATAATTGTGAAGTAAGCTTGCTGTTATATAATACTCATAAAATGAAGACACTTTCAAAAAAGAGCAGTTCTTTGAAATAAGCCATCCTATTTTTAGGACAAAACTGTTTTAGATACATAAGTTTTATATACTAATTTTTTTTTTTTAAAGAAGATGTTGGGGGTAGGAGTTTATTAATTAATTAATTTATTTATTTTTGCTGTGTTGGGTCTTCGTTTCTGTGCGTGGGCTTTCTCTAGTTGCGGCAAGCGGGGGCCACTTTTTATCGCGGTGCGTGGGCCTCTCACTGCTGTGGCCTCTCTTGTTGCAGACCACAGGCTCCAGACGCGCAGGCTCAGTAGTTGTGCTTCACGGGCCCAGTTGCTCTGCGGCATGTGGGATCCTCCCAGACCAGGGCTCAAACCCGTGTCCCCTGCATTGGCAGGCGGATTCTCAACCACTGCGCCACCAGGCAAGCCCAATATATATACTAATTTTTAAGTGTAAATAATGTGTAGTGATATTTCATATTGTGACAAAGAGAAAATAAAGTATTTTCAGTATTCCAGTCAGATCTTTTAGACGCATGTATATTTTAAATCCTTTCATAGAAAGTAAAAATTCTAGAAATTATTAAGACATAATGACATTCCACACATAAACTAGATTAGCACGTATTAGTAGAACTATGAGTCATGCTTAGTTTCAGTAAAATATTTCTCTCATTTTTAGAGTAACGAAGATTATTTAAAATCTGTGGTTGACATGATTACAAAAAAGTAAGTACTTTGTGATAAATTTTAAAATAACTGTTCTTTCATTTTTCTATCCTGTTTTATTCTGTCCAATTACATGATTTTATTAGTGATCATATTCTTTTTAATAAGTGTAACTGTGCAGAAAAAACCCTGCAGTTCTGTCGATGCTGTGATGAAGTGTAGCGTATAATTTCCCCCTAATTTTGTGCCTATTAAAATCCATATTTGTCATGTTATTATTGTTATAATAGCTATTCCCCATGAAATCCATGGCCTCTGAGAGAACCCTACTAGATTATTTTTTAAACATTCTTGCGTTTCTTACTGTATGAGGTTACTTTCACTGCTTCTGCTTACAACCTCCTGCTTTATGCAGCCCAGGAGATGCAAGCACATGCCGATGAATCAATATGAAGTTACTTATCAAGCAAGATGCTGTGGACTGGACCCAGCCTCCCAAATCCTTATGTTTAAGTGGGCGATACAACTGGTAAAAAATCACAGCCAGGAAGCTAGTGTTATAGTGGCATGGGGAAGGCCCATGTGTGAAGGCCTATATGTTCTCCCATGTGAGAACATATAGACGAGGAAGTATTTCGCTTTACCTGCAGATACCAAGGACTTTCCTGAGAAGATGATAACTGAACGGAGTCCACGTGTAAGTAGACATGCTTTGGGCAGATAGAAGGAGGAGGGAATGCCTGGCAAATAGAATTGCTTGAGAAGGCAGAAGGGCCAGAAAGGAGCATGCTACTTTATGGGAAATATAAGTATATCCTGAATGTAGTAGGTGTTTGGAATTGAGGAAAGATTGGTGGGAGATAAGGCAGGTCATGATGAGATCATGAAAGGCCTTATGTATGATGCTAAAGATATGTGCTTTTTTAAAAAATAAATTTATTTTATTTATTTAGTTTTGGCTGCATTGGGTCTTTGTTGCTGCGCGTGGGCTTTCTGTAGTTGTGGTGAGCAGGGGCTACTCTTCGTTATGGTGCGTGGGCTTCTCCTTGCAGTGGCTTCTCTTGTTGCAGAGCACGGGCTCTAGGCACGCGGGCTCAGTAGTTGTGGCATGCAGGCTTAGTAGTTGTGGCTCGTGGGCTCTAGAGCGCAGGCTCAGTAGTTGTGGCGCACGGGCTTAGTTGCTCCGCGGCATGTGGGATCTTTCTGGACTAGGGCTCGAACCCGTGTCCCCTGCATTGGCAGGTGGATTCTTTTTGTGTTTTTGGCAGGCGGATTCTTAACCACTGCGCCACCAGGGAAGCCCAGGATGTGTGCTATTTGTGCTACAGGCTAGGGTTGCACACACGGCCTTCAAGCTGAATCTGACTAACAGGCTTGTTTGCTTCAGCCAGCAGTGTTTTGCTTTGTTTTGTTTTTCCTCACCAAATAGCTCTAGCAGATGAAGCAAAGTTTTTCTAGTCAAAAGAATTCCAGCCAGTGACTGTAGAATAAATAGAAGATCACCATTTTGAAAAGTAACTGATTCAGGCATATCATGAAGTGGCAGGTGGATGGGGAGCTTTGCAAGGAAGGTGTACCAGTCAGCATCCAAGCAGGAAACTCTTGGTAGTTGAGAGGGAATAGAGAAAATTTATTTATTTATTTATTTATTATTTTTTTTTGTGGTACACGGGCCTCTCACTGTTGTGGCCTCTCCTGTTGCGGAGCACAGGCTACGGACGCGCAGGCTTTGCGGACATGGCTCATGGGCCCAGCCGCTCTGCGGCATGTGGGATCTTCCCGGACCGGGGCATGAACCCGTGTCCCCTGCATCGGCAGGCGGATTCTCAACCACTGCACCACCAGGGAAGCCCGATAGAGAAAATTTAATACAAAAAATTGGCCAAAAAAGTTTACAAGAGCTGAGAGAAGAAAAAGGAGAAGAAAGGAAACAGGAGAAGCATAAAGGGAGATGAGATTGTACCCCGAGGTCTGAGGTTGGGCGCACAGTCTGCTGCACTGTGGTCAGTGCCGGGACAGAAGGTTCTAGACAGGCAGCCTCCATCAGAGCTGGTGCCCCCATGGACTGTGTCGCTCCTACAGTGCTGTCACTGTGCTCCATGCCGCTGTGGGAGACTTCACCAGAAACCGACCTCAGGGAGAATGTCCGCCTTTTCTACTGCTTTCCAATCTCTTGTTACTTACTGCCAGGAGGGCCTACCTGAAGGAGCTAGCAAGGGGGCCTGCAGACCCCTGCCCTGTAATACACGGCACAGCAGAAATGCAAGAATGTGGGCTGAGAGCAGATGGGTAATTAGCAAAAAGGGATTGAGTTCCCCCACCTGAACCTCTGACCAGTCTGAGTATCACTGCCACGTAGAGAGGCAGGTGGTTTGACTCCCGTTGTCATGCACATGAAATACACCAAGACGTAACTGTAGGGAGTTACTGCCCACCAGCCTCCCAAAATAAAACAAAATGACCTTGAATCTGTCAACGAAAATTCAATTAACAATCAAGTTAAGAAAAAAAGGAATTTTAATCAAGCCAAATTGAGGATTATAACCCTGGAGACAGACTCTCAGAAGCTCTGAGGACTGTTCCCCCTGGTAGAAGTCAAAGGCACAGTCAGATACATTTTTGAGACAAAGGATCGTATATCAAAATGACATACTGATATTCTACATAAAATTCACCAAAGATACATAGTCCAGGTAAGCACATACAAGGTGAGCAGTAAGTCACTACAACCCCTTACAGAGTTGGGAAAGAATGCTAATCTTTTAAGAAGTGACATCAGAAGAAAGGGGAAAAAAATTGATCTTTATGGACTAGCTGGCATTCCCATCCCTGAGGAGGTCTGGTTAATGTGTGATACAAATGCATATTGTACACTGCGGGGGAGTGTTGGGACAAAGACAATTTTATGCTTAAATTTTCTTGTCCTGCCCTAAAATATAAATTTTATCTCATCAAATTGAAGCAAGCCTTGAAAGCTAAACTCCAGGTTAAAGTATATACAGTGAAGAGAGGAAGCAATCTGGGGCGAATTCCCAGGATGTGGGACATTCTTTAGGACAACTGACCCACTTCTTTCAAAAAGACAGTTGCATAGGGAAAAAGAAAGAAAAACTAAAGTGACTGGTCTGTATAATAAGCTTAAAAAAATATATCAGATGACCTATTACATGAGAGGATCTTAAGTGGATACTCATTTTGAACATCCTACCCCCAGCCCCCACCATTAGATCCTGTAGTTAGACTACTAGGGACGTGTGAATATCAACTGAGTATTATGTGATGTTAAGTAATTATTCTTAATTTTGTGAGATGTGATACTGTCAGGTCGTTATGTAAATAAATGTCCTTTTTAAATTTTCACACTGAAGAATTTAAGGGTGAAATACAACATCCAGGATTTGTTTTAAATATTACTTCAGCAAAAAATGCGGGCTGCATAGATGAACAAGTAAAAAATTAATGGTTGTTGAAATCAGGCGATTTGGGACTCGTTGTATTTCTACTTTCATGTATTTTGGGTAATTTCATAATAAAAATGGAAGGAATTAGACTATTCTCAATGAGCTTAACTGATGGGGAGAAAAGTTAAAACACACTAGCTCAAAGAGAAACATGTTCGGGGATTTTTGAGATGGGAGCATCTTGTGTGTTTTTCCGTGTGTTCAGGTGAAGAGGGAGGAAGCTGATAAAGCCAGGGCTATGGGGGATTGGATGCAAGGTGCACATGGAAGGAGATTCAGGCAGGACTAAGACTGAAGAAAAAAAGGGATGAGAATGGGTGAAAGAGTAGAAAAAAAGTAGTTTGGGGAAGGAAGGTGAGATGAAAGAATTCCCTCCTTAAAGGTCTCTCTTCTCTGTGAAGGAGATAAAGATCATATGTTGAGAATGAGGGATTGATTGACCGTATATGAACTTGAGAACAGTATTGAAGGCTTGAAATAGCTGATGTGTATAAAGGAGACGGAGTTGGGCAAGATTAAGTAAAACACCATGGATGTCTTGTTCTCCCCAAAGAAGATTCCCCAGGAGAAAAGTTCCCTTATGCTTTAATCCTTAAAGTGTTCTCGTATTCCATGCTATCCTCTCAGTTGCTTTATTCTGAATAATAACCCACTGTTTGGAGAAGACACATTAGCCTGAAATGACTTCAATCTATGCTAGTTTGGTATCCTTATAAGGGATTCTTGACAAAATCAGTTAAAAAGAAGGCAGAGGTTTACAAACAATTCCTGTGGATATGACTACATAATTGCAAACAGTTGTTTCATGACCTTTAAACATTCGTTAGAACATTTAATACTCTCTATCAACTATAAATGTATAGAAAAATGAAAAATATAGTAAAGCTAATATTCACTTAGTACACTGTAATGTAAAACATGGAGGCACATGAGAAAATGCTAATAGTCAGAGATAATGCAAATCAGAACCACAATGAGATATCACCTCACACCTGTCAAAATGGCTATCATCAAAAAGTCTACAAATAATAAATGTTGGTGAGGGTGTGGAGAAAAGGGACCCCTTGTGCACTATTGGTGGGAATGTAAGTTGGTGCAGCCACTATGGAAAACAGTATGGAGGTTCCTCAAAAAACTAAAAATAGAACTACTGTATTATCCAGCAATTCCACTGCTGGGTATATATCTAAAGAAAACGAAAACACTAATTCGAAGAGATACATGCACCCCAGTGTTCACTGCAGCATTATTAACAATCGCCAAGATATGGAAGCAACCTAAGTGCCCATCAACAGATGAATGGATGAAGAAGATGTGAGATATATGTATATAATGGAATATTACTCAGCTGTAAAAAAGAATGAAATTCTGCCATTTGCAATAACATGGATGGATTAGAGCAGGGGTTCCCAACCCCTGGGCTGAGGACCGGTGCCGGTCCGCGGCCTGTTAGGAACCGGTCCGCACAGCGAGAGGTGAGTGGTGAGAAAGCGAAGCTTCATCTGCTGCTCCCATCACTCCCATTACTGCCTGAACCATCCCCCCACGTCCATGGAAAAATTGTCTTTCACGAAACCGGTCCCTGGTGCCAAAAAGGTTGGGGTCCGCTGGATTAGAGAGTATTACGCTTAGTGAAGTAAGTCAGAGAAAGACAAATGCTCTATGTTATTACTTATATATGGAATCTAAAAAAACAAACATGCACATAACAAAACAGAAACAGACTCAGATACAGTGGGAAGAGGAAGGGGGAGGGGCGAGATAGAGACGCAGACAACTGTGTATAAAATAAGCAACAAGGATATATTGTACAGCACAGGGCAATATAGCCATTATTTTGTAATAACTTTAAATGGAGTATAATCTATAAAAATATTGAATCACTACGTTGTATACTTGAAATTAGTATAATATTGTAAACCAACTGTACTTCAATTAAAAAAAATAATACATGGAAATTATTGAGAATAAAGTATTTTATTTCTTTTAGAAAATTTATCAAGAATAGTTTAAGCAGTATTTGCCTTCTTCTTGTCTTGTAACTTAAAATTCAGAGGAAACATATTTTTTATGCTTTGGCAAATTGTCATACTCCTTTCTGAGTTTAGATCAGGCTCCTACATTTTATCATTTGCATTTTCAATGTCATGAAACATCTCTGAGAGTTCCTTTAATGCGAAGTTCTTTGCCAGCATCACATCCTACGGGACATCCTTTTTCTTACAGCCATTTTCCTCATTTATGTCAGGTAAGTTCACCCTCACTAAGCGCCTGTGGCCGCACGTCTAGAGTCTCTGGAGAGGGAGGTGGCAACGTTCCCAGGGTCAGCAGTCTTCGAGTCACATCCAGAGTCCAGCATTATCCAGCATTATCACCTTCTGCACTTTCATCTATTGGCCAATTCCCTCTTTTGATTATTTTTGTTCAGTGTCACGTGGGACTGTTTATCACTGGCAGACAAGGAGGCAACACAATTGCATGTTTTGCTGCCTGTCAGTGAACTGAGTAACAGATGCCATAATTGAAATCATGCATATAAACTCTGTCCTGTTTCCATATAAATAAATAATATAAAGCCTAAATTTAAATCTCATTTAAAGTCATTTTTCTCTAAAGGAAAACCATTTAAAATGCTGTACCTGGTCTCTCATTCTTTACCTTGATGGTACGAGATTTATATTACAGCTTTTGTGAGCAATATTTTATGCATTTAAATGATGTCCTTGTTGGTCTATAAATATTAACTTTTAAAACTTTTAAAATATTAACTCTTTAAAATAAAGAATCTAAAAAATATACATACTCCTTGGGAATAGTGGTTGGGACTCCGTACCTTCACTGCAGAGGGCCCGGGTTCGGTCCCTGGTTGGGGAACTAGGATCCCACAAGCTTTGAGGTGTGGCCCCCCAAAATTTATATATATATATATATGTTTATATATATATATATATGTATATGTGTGTGTGTGTGTGTGTGTATACACACACACACACACACACACACACTCCTCCAAAGAGTTACGGACAAGAGTCACACTTAAATATTCTAATGTTCTTGCTCTTTTGCAGTTACTGTATTATGCTAACTAGTCCATTAACTTCAGTCTGTCAGAGTGCATATCTGATTGAAAACTTGGAAAAGTCAAAGTACCTATAATTTTTATGAGGCAATTAATTTTATATTGTACATTTTAATTTTTTATAAGGGTCACTAACTTATAAAAGAAATATTTTGGCTAAAAAGTATTAGCTTTATGATGTTGATATCAGGTATATCATGAAGTCATTCGGATCAAAATATGTGGACATACATAAGGAAATTCTTTTTAAGTATTTATGTTATTTTGATAAGTCAAATATTCAGTTATAAGCTTCCACTTCTATTTATAGATTCAAAAGGCAACTGATGTCTGGGTCCTTAGAAGTCATTTCAATACCTGCTTATTTTCATCCAAACATATCACATGCCAAGCAATCAACTGATGACTCAGAAAAATTAGAGAGGTATGGTATATTAGAAAATAATATCCTTAAATAACTAACTTCATCTCATGAAATGTTGGAATCAGCATCTAGTCGTTAGTATTTCAAGCACAGTGGTGTCCTGGAGCCAGTTCCTGTTGGCTGGCACCTAGATTCTACTCCCAGCTTTTCTGTTTGCTGATCATCCTAGGCAGGTAATTTAGCCTTTTTTCTTTTTTAGCTTCCTCAACTTTGTAGTGTGTATAATAAAATCCACATTACATATATGGAAAAGTCATCGTGAAAATAAAATATGGTAGTATTTATGAAAGAATTCTGAAAAATTAAAAGCTCTGTACGTGTATAAAGGATTGCTATTGTTCAGTTATAAATGTGGTATGTATTACAAGAAGTATAATAATTTGGTTCCTCAAAACTCAGTAGGGCAAAAGATGTCAAGTTTCAGAAAAAGGTCTTATCCCAGTAAGTTTATTGGCACTGGCTTTTTAAAGAAAATAATAAATGGTATGTCAGAATCTAGAAATCTTTGAAGGATTTTGTTTTGCTTTTAATTAATGACCTACATTTTACCCAATTTTTAGAGTCATAAAGCTGGGAGACATTCTAGATCCTCATTTTTCCTTCTGCCTTTTATGTCTCCATCATCATTTCATTTTTAGAATCTCTCTCTACATCATTCCTCTCATCCCCAGTCCTCTGCCTTGGACTTAGTTCAGACCATTAGAGGTCTGTTGGCTTTCCTTAATCCTAACCTAGCCTCTCCTCCAGTTCATTCTCCATACTGTAGCCAGAAGAATCCTTTTTCATATGAGATCAAGTCCACAGTTTCCTGCTAGTCATAAAAGACCCTTCCTGACCTGGTTTCTGCCAGCCGTACCATCCTCAGCTTCCTTTCCATCAGCTCTTGGTGCTCTAACTCTGAGGTGATGCACCCCTTCACACATTTGTGCCTTTGCAATACTGCTCTTCTACACTGAGTGCCCTACTTCCTTCTGCTCTGCCCTCCCCGTCTTATTATAAGTCATCATGGTCAATATCTTTATATAGCACTTGTCTGATTGCTCTAATTTTATGGTGTTTCTATCTTTCATGCTAGATTATGAGACCCAGAAGGACAAGAACTGCACTGTGTGTTGCTCTCTGAATCTTCAGGACCTGGCCTAGTATCTAGCTTAGTATTAAATTAGAATGACAGTTCTTTATACTTTTATTTGAACAAGACCTAAGATCAGGAAGAATATTAACTTTATTATATAGATGATAATTTGACTAACCAAAACATAAAATAAATAGGTTATGCTTATTCCTAGTTTAGCAATGGCAGACACTGTCCACTGAATACAATTGGGAAACCTTTTAGTATAACTTATAAGGTATTCTGTTTTACTTAATGTAGATAGTACTTTCTGTGAGTAAAGTGTAAAAAAAAGTTTGTTTTTAATTAAAATGTGCTTATAAATAAAAACTAAACAATAATGAAAAATATTAACAGATTTTATTACTTATCTCTAGTTGGCAAATCAAACAAGTATTAGATTTTTGCTTTTTGATGCTGTATGCCCAACCCAAAGCTATGTATTACTTACAGGTAAGCCCTTGTTATAAATACATAATTTAAAGTGGAAGTATTATATTCTTCTTTCCTTCGATTCCTTCCTTCCTCACTGTATCCCTCCACTTTACTCTGTACTTAGAAAGTAGAAAATATCCATTATATTAAAATGCCAAAAGGAAGCTTAAAATTGGTTCTATATTAGTCTTCTTGCTGGGTCACTATTAACAGAGGAAATTATAGTTACCTGAAACAAACTGAAAAGAAATTCTCGAATTAGAAAAAAACAGAAATTGTACTGCTTACATTTTTCTGCCCACAGGTACATTAGATTAAACAAACATATTTTCAGCACTTATGTTAGACAGTGTATATGCTCATCATTGCTACCCTACATTGCCACGTTTTATGAGTAACACAGTTCTACAGTGCCTTACTGTGTTTGTGAAATAATGAATTATATATAATTTGTACCTCCTAAATTCCTGTACCTCCTATATATATAGTGAGGTGTATACTTACATTTCTCGACAGTAAGTATGTACCTCACTATATGAGACAGTGTTCAGTTGTGAGAGGAGTTTACAGAATGTCATTGGAGAATAGGGAGAGGGAATTAGAAAAAGGCCTGAAGCCAGTTCTTCTCTTTTACTGGAAAAACCAAAATCCCTTTGATTCCTAGTCGGTGGTAATATAATAGAAATATGAGATCCAGCCAATGTACTCGTCCCATTTTGGAACAACACGGTTCTGTTTTGTGCCCTGGTCTTGTGCCTGAGGACTTGCACATCTTCTGAATCATCTAGGAGGCTCTCTTCATCTGTAGGTTCCATTAATACATATTAATATGTATTAAACTTAAAAAGAAAATTCTAGTTTCCTTTCGACCCCTTCCCCCCTCTTATGGAGAACTATTTCTAGGCTTACTGGCACCATCCTTCTAACCAGCTAGTTGGGGATGGGACGGCCAGCTCCCTTTTGTTATCTCTTTGCCAAACACAATTATCTGGCGCTAGAACATGAGACCTATCACCTAAACAAAAAGCCAATTAGTCTTAACCTAGAAACTGAAGTAGTTGTCAGAGTGAAAATGGATTCAGATAAGTAGATGCTTCCAAAGAGGATTTAGATTGAATGTTCCTTTTAGTATTTAGGAAAGAAACTGATAATAATCTGGTCTCAGAATCAGGAAATGAAAATTGACTAACAGGAAATACCCTCAATGAACTGAACTAAAAATCAATCTACTACCTCATAAAAACATGTTTTCAGTGTATTCTATTATAAGTATTTTCAGTTTTCAAGCTAATATAATTTGTTTCATGGAAGCATCAAAGGTACTAATGCCTTTTTTTTTTTTTTAGCTAGAAGATGATATCTTAGCTAACAAGATGTACCTTACAAAAATCACAGATTTTGTACATAACATCACTTCAAATAATTGGTTTTATATTGAGTTTTCCGTACTTGGATTTATAGGTAAGCAATGGATCTATTTTGTGGGATCAAGATTTTTAGTACACAATAATCTGAAAAGTTTTTAAGAACTTATCAAAGAGTCTGTTACTAAATGGAAAGGAATGGCATGATTTCTATAAAGATAGTATTAGTTTAATAGTAAAATCAGATTCAAGGATCTGAATTTCAGAAAATGTATTTTTAAACCAAATTTTTTTGTAGGTGACCGTATATATAAACAGATTGTTCACATTTTATAAAAACATAAGGCAGCTACTACTTAATGCTAGCTGCTGTGAGTCTGGCACACTTGTTAGCACAGTAACTAAGATGTACTTCCCTCTATTTTACGTAGAAAAATACTGAACTTCAAAGAATTAAAGTTGTAGAGGAAGAAATTTTAACAGAACTATTGTACTCTGAAGTCCTTTCAATGTCCAGTATGCCGAAGCTGACGTGCTTCAAAAATATAAAAACATACGAATTATACACACCACAGAAAAGTTCCTAAAATTGTGCCCATGATGTGATTGTTTTTACAGTTCTTCTGTAGACTTCCCTTTTGCTTCCTTCCATTCGTTCCTCTCTTTCTTCTAGCCCTTTTTCTTTGATTTGACCCTCATGGCAGCAAGCCAAGTTACCTAATTCATTTCATATCGCATGTCGTCATTGTTTCAAGCAGGATCCCTCTCTTATTTTATTCTTTTGTTTAAAGCCCGACCCGTACCTCCACTTCTTCCCACTCCCATGATAGGTTTTGCACTCAGTATATTTCATTCAGAGTATATATATATCACATACTATGTAAAATATTTGGTGTTTATCATGTTTGTACCTGTTTAAAAGTTACATAAATGGTGATGTGATAAGCCTATTCCTGCCTTACATTTTTGTCCTCAAAACTAGATTTTATAACTGTCAATATGTTGCTTTATGTTCAGTTCATTTTTCTTACTGCTGCCTAAGTGCTACATAATAATCCATTTGACTTACCCATTCCCAGATTGGTGGACCTTGGCTGCTTCCAGCTGTCTGCTGCCACAAAGAAATGGAGTGACATATATGTCTCCTGGGATGGGATCACTGAGGGCAAACACCTGGATTCATGAGGGCAGAGAGGGTCTCTAGAGCTTTAAGACAGACTTGCAAGCCATCCTCATAGCTTTGCCCCATATTCACCTCCATTTCTAGCAGTACTGGGGTGTTTTTGCCCTGCAGATTGCTTCTCTGTCTCTCACTGGCAGCTTGAGATACAGTTGTCTCAGACATCCTTCATTTTGTTTCCTTTGTCTTCTTTCCCATTCTGTTTGTAATGTCATGTTTTTAAATGGCCCTCAATGTTATTATGTTCAGTGTGAGTGCAAGAAACAGTGAAGGTAGATACTTGCATCTCATTCACCATCTTATTAGGCAGACTACTAGTTCATTCTTGAACTTTTACTCTTCAGTCTATTTGTTTTTAAACTTCAGAAAGCAAAATTTTCATTTCCAGGACTTCTAGTTGATTCTTTTTATGTATACGGTATCCTCTCTCTGTGAGAAAATTAATTACACTTAAACATTAGTACCTTAGTATAAGTGTAATTTGTTATCTGAACTGCTTCCTATACATACTGTCTGTTGTAAATTCTGCATCATTGCCATCCTCCTCTGCATTCTCCTCTGCTTCTCAGGGGAAAAACCGGGAAGTACAGCTCATAGAATGTCTTTACCGAAAAAGTTACACTTTGGATTCTGTGAGCGTGAGATACTCTCATAGACACAGAGGAAGGCTGAGAAGGACATGAATTGAGGTCACACTAGCTGCCAGGCAGCTGAGATCACTGGTGGCCTCTGGTCTCCAGAGTTCTTCCCAAATGGCCTACCGTTCTGCTGAGACAGCTGAGATCATCTGCCGTGGCTTCCTTGAGACCCCTGTACTTCCAGATTTCCTGAAAGTGGCTTCCTGTCCCTTGCTCCCCGATCTTTCTGAGAGTTGAGTTCACTTCTACTTTATTCTTTCTGCAGCAAATCTATTTCTTTATTCAAATTACCTCAAGTGGCTTCTGTTTCCTTGACTCACCTCAGTTTGATTCTGTTGCTTCTTGTGTTTCAAGCTCCCCAAAGTGAAAACTTGTTTCTTACTTGTCTTTCAGACTGTCTGCTATTTAGTCTGTGATTGCTGAATCTGTTTTTTGTAGCCTTCCTGCAGAAGAAGGAAGGGAGAGGGCAAGGGATGGGGCATTCTACTGTTCAGTGTATGGTAGCTTTTCTTCGGCGTAGGGAAGACCACATTCTTCTTGGGTATTGCTTTTCTTCTCCACATTGCACCCACACTCACTACTTCTGCCGGGAAACAGTCATTTCTGATGTCTGCTGCTTGGCACAAGCATGGATATTCCAACTGCGGCTCTGCAGTCAACCCCAAAGCCCCTGCCTGTTCCCACTCTTTGAGCTTAGGTCATCCTTAGAGCTGCTCCCATCTGCTTAGTAGCTGGCTCCTGTGCGTTTTGAAATGTGAATTTATTCCCTTCTAATCCAGTCTCATTCACTTTCCACCTAACACTGCCCTCCGAATGATATCTGTGGGTGGAACTGTATTCATACGAAATTACCTTTTCACATTTTAACAGTAAAAAAGGCACATAATATACAACCAAAAGTATGCTTTATTTATACACATACCACTTCACCATGGAAAAGGTGCATTTCCATGAAGATAACCCTGCACTCTGAGTTTCAGTTAGACTTGCATCATGATGAAGGGTTTTTCACTTTTTTTAGTGGGACTGAGATCAGCAAAAGCTTGAAGCAAAGATGAGATATGGTAAAGCATGTGTTGAGTTTTCAAGATTGTAATGTTCAAAGATATCCAAACATACTATAGCTCAAAATAATGATCGATGCCCAGCTGCTCTGTGGAAATAAAGTAGCTCAGGTATCAAATTGCCCAGGCACCTTCATCCATTATCCTGTCAGTCAAGTGTCTTTCTCTTTTCACAGCTCTTTTCTGAATGTTTCCCTTCTTTTGTACAAGAACAAAAAGCAGACCACTACTACCCCTTTTTCCCTCCCAACTTAGGAATTTGAAGTACTTTCAGCGTCCTTTAATGAAACCACATTTCCCTGTCAAAAACAACTTCAGGGAAATAATGAACTGTCCATTTGCTAAGACTTTAAATATTTAAAATTAGATGTTTCCAAACTGATAAAAGGGTTGCAGAATGGATTATCCCTTCCATTTTCCAAACAGGGCATTTCAAAATGGAATAAAACTCAGTTATATAAGATTCTTAGCTTTGTTTGTATTTATCAAGTAACACACACACACATATAGTTAAAAGTTAATAAAAAGAAGAACTCGTAATAAATAGCATCAACCCCCTGCATGTCCCCAGCCCTATCTGACTCACCAGAGGCAACAACATTTAGTCATTCCTGGTTTAAATTCTTCTAGTAGTTACCTTTATACTGCTAAATAATATGCCTATGCTGCTAATTTTTATTTCTCCACATTATTATTTTTCCTGCAGGATAGATGAATATTTAGCTCAGATTCTTATTCATTTTTATTGTCTTAGTCTTTTTGGGCTGCTATAACAAAAATACCACAGACTGAGTGGCTTAAACAACAGCAATTTATTTCTCACCATTTTGGAAGCTGGGAAGTCCAGGATCAGGGTGCCAGCATAGAAAATTATGGTGAGGGCCCTCTTCCTGGTTTGCAGATGGCCGTCTTCTGGTTATATTGTCACATGGCCAAGAGCAGAGAGAGCTCTGGTCCCGTTATCCCCTTAAAAAGGCACTAATCCCATTCATGAGCATTCCACCCTCATGACCTAATTATCTCCTAAAGGCCCCACTTCCAAATACATTGGGGATTTAAACTTCAAACATACGAATTTGAGTCAGGGTGACACAAATATTTAGTCCAAGGCATATCATCACTTTGATTGTTTTGCCCCTTTTTTTTCTAAGTTTCTTTTCTGAAAGTCTTAATAATCAGGCATTAAACTTACTGAGCCAATCCTTAATATGTCATAGCTTCTACTTACCATTTTATGTCCCTTGTTTTCCTATGTACTAGGTGGGTTCCTTGACTAACTTTTCTGTTGAATTTTTTAAAAATTTTGTTCCTTTTCTCCTAGCACCTACTTGTTTTGAGGATACAATTTTTCTCAAATCTCTGAATTTATTAGTTAGATCTTTTCAGTACACATTTTTAAGGTTCTCTTCTGCATTCTAAATGAGCTGTTTTTTTCTGTGATCAGATCAATGTCTGCTTATTTTGATCTTTTTCTATTATGCTGCATGCTTTCTCAAATATTTGGTGATTCCTGGTTGTCTGGTGGTGATATGGGTAAATTTTATTTCCTCTCCCTCACCCCCCACCCTGGCCCTGCATTTTTCTTCATATTCCTTTGTAAAATTGAAAGGGATGATGCTTCCTGGGAGTTTTTGGTACATGGGAAGAATTTGTTGGTTTGCAAACTATGTTTTAGAGTATATGAAAGGCTAGATTGTGATTGTTTTGTGTTGGAGGTTTGGTTGTGTGTGTGTGTGTGTGTGTGTGTGTGTGTGTGTGTGTGTGTTTTCCTAGTGGTTGGAGAGAAGGGCACCAATATGCCAGAATATAGTGAGCTTTGTTCTGGGGCACCGGTACACACACTGCCTATGCTAGTTGTATCCAGATGGTGCATTCAGCTTTTGTTAAGAAGACTGTGTGTGCACGTTGCCAATGTTGCCTGGGACATAAGTCCTGGCTGCTCAAGTGTGCACTGTGGGTGCTCCTGACACACACTCTTACTTCAATCTCCAGGTTTCGCCCCTGTTCAGCTCCCATCTTCCATCAAATCGTCCGTCTCCGTTGTAGCCCTGGTCCTGTGTGTCTGGGTCACAGATTCCTCACCTCTGCTCTGGCAGTCCCCACTCCCCCATCAGATTTCTATGTCTCATGTCATTAATGTCTCCTAGGCTGAGAGCCCCCCTCCATTCTTATATTGTTTGGAGTTACTGCCCTTTCTGTTCCTTTACTCTCTTTTCAGTAGAGTCTAGCTGTCCACCACCTTAAACCGAGACTTTGGATATTTTATGTCAATTCTTTTCAACTTTTAATTTTATTAAGTAAAATAAGATTTACATATGTGGCCCCAGAGAGATAAATGTCACCCTCTTTTCTTTAATCAGGACCAACATAGCAACACTTTCATTGCTGTGTTTTCCTTAATAGTCACTCCTTTAAGTCCTTTAAAATACCTTTATGTAAAATTTGTTCCTTAACCAGTTAAATAATTTCTTACACTTCTCATAAAACTTTCTTTTTTTATAAGATAAATTATCTATAGTTTATTAAGCAGAATAATAATTTAGCTTATCTCTATTCATCTAGCTTATAGTTCAAAAATAATTTAATAAAATAAAAAATTCATCTTAGTGATGAATTTGCTTAGTTTTACAAATTTTAAAATTTTACCTATGTCTTCAATTTAAATGTTCTTTATCATTTCATGTTCTAAATCTATAATAAACGTAAAGAATTTCAATTAAAACATTAATAACTTCTGAAAACTCAAATAAAATACTTAAAGATTTTCTATTAGTTGATAAGCCAGAGAATAGTGTGTTTTATAATTTGCTAGTGCTTAATCCTACATGAAAAGCCATCTTCCTTTTACTGCAGTGCACTGGGCATAGGGCAAAGTGTCTCAATGTGTTGGAGGGAGGGTTGCCAGATAAACAACAGGACACAGGACGTCCAATTAACTTTGAATTTCAGTTAAACAATGACTTTGTGTGTGCGTATCACCCATTTGTTTTGTTGTTTTTGCTAAACCTGGTAAGCCTGGTTGGAGGTGATGGAAGAATACTTCCCATCAAAATGCATTAACTGAATTATTTTATTAAATACTTTTATTAAAGAATGATATACAGCATGTTTGTATTTTCTTCAAAATTATTACATAAAGTTTTATGTGTCTCTTTTATTTAAAGAGACCTCAGAAGGAGGTGGTATCAAAAGCACAGAATAAGGAAAGAGTATTGTCAAGAAGTTGTAATGAAAATAATTACATCCTTATGAATTAATGTTATTTCTAGACGTTACAGATTTCTTATTTTTATTACAGGAAATATGAAGAAATAAAGCATAACAATAGAAGAAACTCTGTAAACCTTGGAACCTTAAATTACCATGACTTCTAATGGCATCTTTCAGAAATTGTAATAATAAAAACACATAGTTATATAGAAGAGGAGAAAACAGTGAAGTAAACCTTGGAACCTTAAATCACCATGACTTCTAATGGCATCTTTCAGAAATTGTAATAATAAAAACACATAGTTATATAGAAGAGGAGCAAACAGTGAACAAACTAGTAAACTTGAAAGTATTAAACTACCTCTTATGTCAAGGAAAATTAGAACATTTGTTTATGATGCTTGTACTTTTACTATTACAATTTATTATAAAAAGTAAAGACAGGGAAGTTTTTAAAAATTAAGAAATATATTTTGTTGACTTAGTGATGTTATCAAATTCTCTCAATAAATAGCTAAAAGTTCAGAAACTTGTGATTGTCATGGACAGGTTCTGTGTGAACTGGTATATGCTCTTATCCATTTTGTTAAGACATCTAAAATAGAAAGCACAAGTTTAAGCAACTCTGGGGGTGGCACTGCCACAGTATCTTCTTGTCTTTTTAACATATGCATTTAAAAGTCTAAACTTACTTGTAAGTGCCGTTTGAGCTGATTACCAAACCTCTTGATGTGTATGTATTCTGATAGTCATTCAGTTCTAAAGATTTCATATTTGCTCTTAGTATTGCCTTCTTAACTCTTGGGTTATTTGGGAGTGTGTATTTTTTTGATATATTGGTTTTGCCGTCTTTTATTGTTGATTTATAATTTAATAACGTTGTTAGAGAACTTTGTGTGATGAAATTTGAGAGTTGTTATGAATTCTTATGTTTCATATGAATTTGAGAAGAATGTATAGTCTTTGTACGTTCCCTTTAAAATATGAGTCATTCACTTGCTTTTTTTAATTGAAGTATATTGTTGATTTACTTTTTTTCATTGGGTGCAGGGTTCTCTTATATCAGGCTTTTTATTTGTTAAACTCTTTTAAATCTTTACTAATTCATCAGTTTCTTATAGGAATCTATTAAAATCTACAATTCTTCCTCTTGTTATTCTATTGAGTTTTACTTTATTTTGAGAAATAATGAGATATTCTTTCCTTCTTATCTTTCATAAAATATGAAAATATTAATTCATACTGCTGTATTACCCTTGACTGTCAAACTTTGCCCATTTACCTCAATATGAACTGTATCACATACCAAAGTATAAAGAGAATATGATAGATGAACTGTTCATATGTGTCCATTTCACTTTTTCCTTTTAGAGAAAAGAAGCTCTATGTCAACTATATCTCAATAAAGCTGGGGAGAAAAATAAGAAAAAAAGACACATGTATGTTACAAAAATTTTTAACTTGACTTCAGTTTTGAGCTTTTAAAATTAAATCTGCCAGATCATATTCCAGGCTAATATGAAAAATTAAAACTAATTCCAGGTAGAGCATTCCTCAAAAAGAAGGCAAGATTCCTTGAAAAGGTACTTACTAGGACTTCTTAGCCCACCATCCAAGACTGGAACAAAATACCTGAAGGGTTGGAACCGTAAACTGGAATAATGCTAAAGGAGGCTGTCCAACATACGACTGACAGTTGTTGAGAAGCTCAGATGATTCCAGAAGATTCCAAGGGAACCCTGCGGTGGCACTCAGAAAGAGGCATTTGAACACTGACTGAAATACCCTGGGAGTGGCAGATGCTAGAAGGATAAAGAGAAGGAAGTTGAAAGTCAGCCTTAACAATTCAACCCAATGACTGCTGTCCTTAATGAAATGATCGTAGAACAAGAGAGTTTCAGTGGTCAGCACAAAGCATTTCTAGAAAATGTTTCTAATGTATCCAGGAGAAATGCCCCCAGCTTCCATTCCCATCTCCACTGCTCCCAAATGGTAGATGTTTGGAGCGTCTCATTCACCGCCCACGGCCTCTGGTCTGAGGTGTATGAGGAAGGGGAGATTTGGAGAACCCCAGACACCTATCTGAGGTATAGCAGAGCAAATAGGGCTCATTGGTTGGTTTGGGCATTTATTTTATAGAATTCATACTGATTTTGCTTTTTAAAAATCACTTTTCTTCAAACATATATATGAAGACAAATGATGTATTTAAGTGCCTGACACAATATATCAGATAAGTTTGTAGAAAACACATGCAGACCAGACTCTCTTTTTCTTAAACATTACTTTTAAAGTGAATAGCTCTGTAAACACTGAAGGTGAAATTCTCTGTTGCCAAAATGTCTCTCAAGTATTGAAATTAGCCACCATCATCCGTACCATTTACTATTGAAGTAAGTGGTAAGATGGTAATACTACCAATAGTAGTAGTAACAGTAAATGTGGCTATACTCCTGGTAGAAGGGAAAGAGAGAACCTCTTTTAACATAGGTGTGTAAAAGTATCTGGGGATTTGTTGTGTACTATATGGATCTTCCACCCTGTGGCAGAATTGCAACAAGTATGAACAAATAATGGGAGCTAAATCTGGGCAGGCATTTTCCCATGGAGACCATCATCTTACTTTTTTCCTTTACCTACCTTAGCATGTATTTTTAGATGCTGTGTTGATATTACTAGCCACCGATAGGCAATGAATCATGAGCTGAAAGATTTCTGTTTTACTGATATTAATTTTCTTTTTAAAACCTTAGATAAAATGAGTGATTTCTTAGGAAAATACAGTTTACCAAAATTGATGCAAGTAAAGACAAAGCTTAAACCATGAAACCAAGAATGCCCATAGCATGGAGCCAGTAGTATTGAATACTTCTTTGATGAAGATTTCTTTAATTTAGGAAGAATGACTGGCAACATAGTCCGTCACAGCATTTTGTCCATTCTATTATGTAACATATATTATTGGATATTTGATTTGATGACAAATTAAAATAAGAGAGTAATCATGGTTCAGGCATACAAAAATGGAGTTGGGTGGCCATTGAGGACCTCGTCTCAGACAAGTCTCTGCACCACTGAGAACCTGAACTTTCTTTGAGCTGTACCAGATCCAAGAACACCACCAGCTGTACTCAAAACGACACCTGCCAGCTGCAACCTTATGGTCTCAAGTTCTCCCCTTGTCACTATGCAACCATTTGGGATCCCAACCAATCCTTACTTAACAAGCACCCTCACTTCTTGCCAGGTCCAATTATAATTCTTGATAACAACTCATGTAACTAACTATAACCTTTCGGTCTTTGCCTTTATAAGCCTCCCTCATTCTGTAGTCCAGCAAAACACAATTCAAATGTTTAGTTTGTTAGAAGTCCTAACAAGCCTCAAATAAACACCTTTTTATTTCAGTCAGGTCTCTGTTTCTAAAATGTTGGTTAACAGATTATATGTCTATTTTTCTAACTATATTATTCGCTATTTGAAAGCAGGGCTCATGTAGTTGTCATCTTTGCATTCCCAATATTTTCACACAGCATACAGAAGATAAATGCTCAATAAATGTTTCATAAGGCTCTCAGTAAGAAATACGTGAAAACACTTGAGCTTTCCACTCTGAATTCCTATGAAAATATCAAAATAGATAAATAGGTAGTCCCTCAAACAACATTCTAAGCTGAGAATAAGAATTAAGCATGTATCAGCATCTTGGAGTTTTAACAAATCTTCACATCAGTGGGTCAGGTTAATGGCCCGTTTAGCTTAGATTCTCTGTTCCCAGATTTTTGGCTTTCAGCTTCCTCATTGCAAACTTTGAGTGGATCCTTCAGAAGTTTTTTTCTAACAAGTCAAATGTATTTGTTTTGAGCCACAGAATTATGTTGAATAACAGAAGTTGGAAAGCCTAAAAAAAGAAATTAAGAGGATAATACTGTTACAAATTACCTCAAATAACTTTGTCCTTTTTAACCCATAAATTAAATGCTATCCAAACACGCTCCAGAAGATGACAGCGTCAAAAGTCTAGAAATGGTGGCCTTATCACGGATGCAATGTGAAAAATGTTCAATGAGCTTGACATCTAGCCAACAATCACATTCTATGCATGGAGCACCATCAACTCCCTTAAACTGAGGCTCTTTAACAGAGGTATCACAAGTCAAATGTTTTATTTTACCAATAAAATTGAAAGCGTGATAATACCAAAATCAAAGTCAAGATTTACTATCAAATATAAGTAGTAAGAGCTGCATGACCAACACCTGTGGGGCAAAGAAATGTGATTCAATACTACGTTTATGCTGTTATTTTTATTTTTAGTGTGAATTAAAATGACAGGCTCTGAGAGAGACAGACCTGGATTTGAACTCTATTTCCACCATTTACTAGTTAAAGGCAAGTAATTACCTTCAGTTTCTTCACCTGGGTTGTTGGGACAGTTCGATGAGATAAGCAATGTAAAGCCCTTAGAGCAGAGTGAGCACAGTAGAAGATTAACAATTCTTATCAGTAGCATTTCGAAAAGAAACCATATAGTACATTTATTACGTTAACATTTAACATATCTATATCATACACTGTCACGAAATAGTAGGCCTCCCTGCCCACCACAATGACCTCTCATCAGAACATCTAGAACTCTATGAAAGGCCTGGGGTACTAACTGGACGCTGCTCAAATGCGATTTACTCAAAATTCAGGACCTAATTATGTGCATTAGGAAGCAGAACCTCACAGTTTGCAGAGGGCAGGCGCTCTGCGGGAGGAAAAAGTCTTCGGATGGATAACGATAAGGATAAGGAGGAATTCCAGGCCAGCTCCGGAGCCGGATCCACGGAACGATTGGCCGGCTGCGGCGGCGCGGCGCGTGGTCGGGAGGGTGCGCCCGATTGCTCCTGCCTCGCACAGCTGCGCCCCTCTGCGGCCGTTGAGCCCCTCGGTGCAGGTGCGCGCGGCGCTCGTCTCCGGCCGCCGCCTTCTCCCCGCCCACGGCCGCACGCGCATGCGCAGTTAGCAGTCGCTACTGGGCGGCCGCCGGCGGTATTGCTCTAGGGAGACGCGGGGACCAAGTGGCAGCGACTCGGACGTCTGAGCTGCCACTGCCGAAAACGGGCCCGCAAGGCAGGTGCGTGGGCAGTAAGCCACTTTCCCGCGTCCCTTTGCCCACGGGCTGGGGTGAGGAATCCGAGTCCTGGCTTCTTCCCTCGGGGCGGGGGTTCCTGGGCCGCACCCCTTTCTTTGGCGAGCCGCCAGAAGGAACCGGTAGGGGCCAGTGAGGGCGTGGGTGTTGAGTTCTGGGATGGGGATGCAGCCAGCGAGGTTCTTGGACGGGCTCTCCCGGCCTCGGGAGTGGGAAGGCCGGCCCGGGCGGCGGGCGTTGAGGCCACCTCCGCGTCCGTTGGGTCCTCCGGAACTGCTGTGTCCACCGCCTCGCTGGGGCTGGCGCGGGGAAGGCCAGGTGTCCCCCTCAGCCCGGCCTGTCCCTGACGGTTAAGGGGCCCCAGGGAGCCGAGTCCGTTATCCCAGCGGTTGCCATTTCAGCCCCATTCCACGCTCGATCCCCGGTGCGCGCTCCCGAGGGATGGAGAAGGGGGCCCGGTAGCCTCTCGGCGCTGCTCACCCCGCTGGCTACTTCTCACAAAAACGCGAACCAAACCAAAATAGGCTCAGCTTACGCCCTCCCCGCCTCTGTGAAGGCGAAGGGGACCTAACCCTCACAGCGGTGTGTCCTGTGACTCCTGGCCGCTCCCTCGAGGCGCTGCCTGGAGCCCGGTGCGCGCGGATAGGGAGGGGCCTAGAGGGTTGTGTTGAATCCCACGAAGCTCTGATGACTCGAGGCTCATTATCGCCGAAAGCCTGTTTACAATGATCAGATACTTGAGCTGATTTTATTTATAGCATCTGCCTGAGAGACAAAGAGGATGGAATCTTAAAAAAAAAAAAAAGTCATGAAGAACCTAGGGGCAAGACGGGAATAAAGATGCAGACCTACTAGAGAATGGACTTGAGGACACGGGGAGGGGGAAGGGTAAGCTGGGACGAAGTGAGAGAGTGGCATGGACATATATACACTACCAGACGTAAAATAGATAGCTAGTGGGAAGCAGCCGCATAGCACAGGGAGATCAGCTCGGTGCTTTGTGACCACCTAGATGGGTGGGATAGGGAGGGAGACGCAAGAGGGAAGAGATATGGGGATATATGTATATGTATAACTGATTCACTTTGTTATAAAGCAGAAACTAACACCATTGTAAAGCAATTATACTCCAATAAAAATGTTTTTAAAAATCACTGTAGAATTAAAAAAAAAAAAAAAGCAAATGGCAACAAAGCTCAGAAGGGAGAAAGTAAATCGAGTGGCCATGAGAAGACCTCTCTAATTAGAAGAGAGTTATTTTATACTGAAGCTTTTTGATGCATAAAAGCCATCAAAACCCTGATCTAGCCTTCTGAATTTGCTTGCTTTAAAATTTTTACATCACTCTAGGTCTTTTAATCACTCGGTAGCCCTCCTTTTGGTAATTGTTTGACTTCTTTTCAGTTTACAGTTTTGTCTTTATATCTAATTGGTTTGATCTTCCAGTCACGTTTAGACCTTATCTCTAAATCCTTCGAAGATAGTCTTTATCTAGTTAATAAAGTTAATTATTGTGTGTGAATGATGTATGTTAATGGATCCGTAGAAGCTGAACAGTGCTATAAATTAACCTTATTGCTTGTTTTCAGTACCTAATAATTTTTAGTGCTCTTAACTACAAAGCTAGAATTGCTAACTTTAATGGACCTTTAGATCATCCAGGTTAACCCTTAAACTTGACAAATGAAAAAAAAGGTTTAGAACAGTTTGAAGCCCTTCCCTTTTTAATAACAGAACAGTAAACTTGGTGCCAAGCTCAGTGTACTTTCTATTATATTATTTTGTAGTTGAGCTCCTGAAGCTGCATGACAACTAAAACTTTAGTGATTTTTCAAACACTACTTTTGAGGCATAGTGGTGTTGGTGAGTCCTCAGTCAGCCATTAAAACCGAATAGCAGAAAGGCATTTCAGCGATAAGAAATAGTATATAGAAAGCATGAATGTGTTAATAGGTGAGTGTTAAGAGTAAGAAATGAGTCTTAAAAGGGCAGAATTTATACTGAGAACTACAGACAACTGTTGAACATTTTTATAAATAGTAAAGTAAGACTTGTTTTTTTTTTAGAAAATTCATGCTGGAGAGAAGGTGGCAGATAGATTGATTGATTGGGAAGGCTGGAAGTGAAGAAGCAAAGTGGAAGTTTACTGATCCTTTTCGGAAACCATGGATTCCCAAATTAAGGCTGTGGCATGGATATAGGAAGATACATTCAAGAAATATCCAGGTGCACTTAGTTACCAATGATACAGGATATCAATGAGAAAGAATAGTCTTAAGATAGTGGCAAAGCAACTTGGCTGATTTGGTTGACTGGAAGTGAAGTTAATGGGAGAAGGGAATTGAGGAGATAGAGAACAGGTTTGGGAGGAAAGACCAGCCTCAAATTAATGGAGGCTTTGGTACATCCTTGAAGATGGATAGTGATTTGAAACTAAAGAGTGGCCTCTGTGCTGTGGAGATAACATTTGGGAGTTTTTAGCTAGCTTTTATAGGTAGAAGTCAAGAGAATATGAAACATGAGGAGAAAGTCTGGGGACAGAACCCTAACGAACAGCAACATTTACAGGAGATTAGAGAAAGAGCCTGTGAAGGTGGCAGAGCAAATGAAGAGAATCAGGAATCAGGAATAGCATCATAGAAACCACGGGAGGAGAGGGCTTCAAGGAGGCAGTAGCAAGGTCAAGAGAGAGCAGTAGGCAATAGGACTGAAAAATGCTATTGCATTTACCAGCTGAGACATGGTTGGTAGAACTGTTTCAAAGAAGCTAGAATCAAGGACAAGAATGATAAAAGTATTAGTTTTTCATTGTTGCCATACCAAACTTAGCAGCTAAATGCAGCACAGATTTATTTTCTCACAGTTCTATAGGTCAGAAGTCTGACACAGGTCTCACCGAGCTAACATCAAGGTGTTGGCAAGGCATCATTCCTTACTAGAAGCTCTGGGGAGATTCCGCTTCCTTGCTCATTCAGGTTGGTTGCAGAATTCAATTCCTTTTGGTTGTAGGACTGAGGTTCCTGTTTCCTTGTTGACTGTCAGCTGAGAGTTGTTTGCAGCTTCTAGAGACCACCTACATTCCTTGGCTCATGCACCCCCTTCCTCCATCTTCAAGATCTCTATGGTGGGCGGAGTCCCTCTCACTCTTCAAATCTCTTCTTCCCTCTTTCACTGACTTCCTCTTCCACTTTTAAGGGCCCATGTGATTATGTTGGGCCCACTTGCATAATCCAGAATACTGTCCCTATTTTAGGGTCAGCTAATTAACAACCTTAATTCCATCTAAAAAGCCCCCTTTGCTATGTGAGGTCATGCTCAAAGGACCCAATGAATAGGGTGTGGACATCTTTGGGGGGTCATTGTTGTGGCTACCATAGGAAGTTAAAAGTACTAACGGTTCTAGATGCTTTTGTTAAGGAAAGGTGATACCTAGAAACATTTACATTATGTAGCATGTGATAATTATAGTCAATAGTAAGCCTTAATGTTTATCCTTGAGATTTGTAACTAAGAAATGCAAGTATCTTCTTAAATACCCTGAAATTTGTGTGAACACTATAAAATTTTAAAGTCTCATAGGAATATAAGGTAATACTATGAAGTTGTTAGTTTTTATATTTTTATGTAGCCTTAAGCTGCTTTAAAATCTTTGCTGGAAAGATTTTAAAGCCCATTTAATCAGCTAACTAGATATATGTACATAAAATATCATTTGGATACACATCAAAATATGGCTTTTAAAATATAAAGCCCACAGAAACTGGAATGAATGTCTAAAGGATGGAACATACTAACAAAATATTTAACCTTGTATTTTATAGGCCTAGAACCTCACTGTCATTTAGTGAGTTAAATTGTTAAACTTTCTAACCTTAGAGCCTTAATGAAAGGAATGTAGAGTTTGAATAGACCTAACTTTGAGTCTTGCCTTTGTTGTTTAGTAGCATTCTGTATTCTTTTTTTTTTTTTTTTGCGGTACGCGGGCCTCTCACTGTTGTGGCCTCTCCTGTTGCGGAGCACAGGCTCCGGACGCACAGGCTCAGCGGCCATGGCTCACGGGCCCAGCCGCTCCACGGCATGTGGGATCTTCCTGGACCGGGGCACAAACCCGTGTCCCCTGCATTGGCAGGCGGACTCTCAACCACTGCGCCACCAGGGAAGCCCTATTCTGTATTCTTGAGTAAGTTACTTACCTCCCTGAGCCTTGCTTTCCTTATGTATAATGGGGTACTAATACCTTCACCGCAGAGGGGCTGTAAGGATTGGAATTAACATGTCTGAAACACAGTAAATACTTGAAACAGCACTTTCTGTTCTCCTTGTTCCATTCCTCCCGTTTCAGTTCCTTTCTCAAGTGCAGCTTCCTTTGCCATTGGCCTAGGGGAATCAGTCCTTTGCATCCTTTGCACTTCACTTTGAATGTAACTTTCTCAAGGAGGCTTTCTCTGCCCCTTCCCCTACCCTGTAAATTCAGTTCCCCAATTACCAACTCTTACAACTTATTTACTAGTCTGTCACTTGTTACAGTTTAGGTGATATACCTGGGTTATTTGTTTAATGTCTGCTTTCCATCCCAGACTATAAGCTCTTTGCGATCAGGGGCCATGTGTGTTTTACTAACTACTGTAAATTCAGTGTCTAACATCATGCCTGGCACATAATTGACAACCATAGGTATTTGTCAAATGAATTTGTGAATGATGAATTTTATTATCTACTGGCTAACCTCTCTTGAATTTCTGGATACATTAGCCACCACAAAATTAATAAATCCCTGGTGCAGCTTATTCTGAAGGATGCTCATTTCTTCTGTGAGAAAGTACCTGCATTTCGAATGGAGTCTTGCAGCTTCTTTGGAAGAAGGCTGCCTCTTTAAGATGCCACTATTACCTACCTCTCCACCTTATTTGTGATCCTTCAAAGTGAACTTTCTATGTGCTACATAGCCAGATAATTCCAAGAATACCCTTTAATTTTGGTGAAAATTTGTCCAGTTTTATTTTTCTGATGTGGTAACACAAAATTTTTTCATCTAATTTTTTTGTTTACTGTCTTTTCTAGTAAATTATGAATTGAGTTGTTAAAATGCAGCATGTCTACAGCAAGATTCTGAAATAACAATGAGATGTTTCTTCATAGATGTAGAGTAAAAATGAAAAATATGTTTAATTCCCCCATATTAAATTAGAACATAAAACTGCAAACTTTCTAGATTATTATCTCCTTATCTATAGGAAAGCTTTAACTATGTTAAGTTTTAACAATGTTCTAAAAAACTTTAGAGGGCCATTGTTGGAAGCATTGACATACCCATTTCTCTGTCATAAAACCATAGTTAAAGACATCTATTATATAAGGATTCAGTCCATAAATTTTTCTAGGAGTTAAATTCTAAAAAAGGATTTTCTCCTCCAAGGATCTTGTAGACTTTTATAGACAGTGAAAACTCCTTCATTTTATTTCTGGCCTTCCCCTAATTGCCTGGAAACCCTTTTGCCAAATTTATCGTTGCAGTGCTGCTACAACAATAAAGTCATTCTAGTTTGTTGCTTAGTAACATCTATTTCTCTCCACGCATAACCTTTTTTTCTTGTCATTTATGCATTCATTCATTCTGTGAATATCTTTCTCTATTTATCATGTATGAGCACTCTTTGGTTAGCACTGAATACAGAAGTGAGAATTCTGGCTCTCGGTGGGCTTATATTTTTGTCTGTTTTCTGCTGCAAGTTTCCTCAAGCAATTCTTTTGGAACTATGTAGAAGTAGTATAAATTCTAAATAAATAAATGTATCATTATAATGTTTATATAACCATTATTTTGAAAATGATGCTATTTAGTCCATTTTAACTTTAGTGTGTAGCTATGTTTTTAAAATCCAGTGCAGAGTTAGTTCATTCTTTCTATAATTACTATGACCAAATACTATCCCCATATCCTGGATTTCAGCTCCTATCACTTCACTAATCTCAGACCTTCAGTAGTTTCTGAATTTTATAGGATCAGATCCAGAATCTTTGCAACACTTTGTAGGTCTTTGCCTAAGTCTCCAGAAAGTTGTATTTTCAACTATTATTTCTGCTGTTAGGGTTCTTTCCCCACTTTTTGCTGTATTTCTTGAGATATTTTCATTGTTTCTAAGTCCTTCTGATTTAGAAAAAAAATACCCAGTTTTAGTTAACAGTATATATTAGATGAGATAATGCTCACATAGAAAATTTAAAAATCCCAGATGCCTAACATAATTTCTGGTTGCTGGTATCCTGAGGAGTAGATGACTGTGATGGTTAATTGTATCTATCTACCTGATGGAACCACAGGGTGCCCAGATATTTGGTCAAACATTATCTTGGGTGTGTCTGTGAGGGTGTTTTTGGATGAGATTAACATTTGAATGGTAGGCTGAGTAAAGCAGATTGCCCTCCCCTAGGTGGGTGGCCTTCATCCAAACAGTTGGAGGCCTGAATAGAACAATAAAGCTGATACTCCAGTGAGGAACAGGGAACTCTCCCTGCCTGACTGGCTGAGCTGGGACTTCAGTTTTTTTCCTGCCCTTGGATTTGAACTGAAACATTGGCTCTTCTTGGGTCTTGAGCCTGCTGGCTTTCAGACTGGAGCTTATAGCATTGGCTCTCCTGGCTTCCAGGCCTTTAAACTCAGACTAGCACTACATCATTGGCTTTCCTGGGTCTCATTTAACTCCATTCACCTGAGTCATGCTTAACTCCAAGAAAAATATAGTCTAGTCATGTCTCCTGAAAAAAGAGAAAATAGCTTGGTGATCAGCCAGCAATCTCTCCCAAGTATGTCATACTTGGCCAAAGTTACTTATATTTCAATTTGTTATTGAACCAGCCCAGCGGCAGTTCAGAGAACGTACAGGAGATCAAAGATTTATGCAAATGGATGTGCTTCTCCAGTGCCTCCTTTCTTCTTCATGAGGGCACAGATATTTTGTGATTTCAGCAACCTGTATGGAGTGAGGAATACACAGGATGCTTAGAACCATGGGCTTGCTATCTTTTATACATTTGTAAGGAGGCAAGGAGGTGGTGAAAGCACTAAAAGTTCTGTATTATACCATATAAACAAATTCTTGCTGCACTAAAACTGTATAACTTAGGACAACCATATAGCTCAATAAGGAATTAGAAGACTTGAACAGCACTATAAAGCAATAGGACTTAAAACACATACACAGAACACTTCACCTAACAATAGCAGAAAGAAAAATTAATGCCAGTCTTCCTCAAACTCTTCCAGCAAGTTGAAGAGGAGGGAATACTTACAAACTCAGTCTATGAGGGCAGCATTACCCTGATACCAAAGCCAGACAAAGACACTGTAAGAAAACTACAGACCAATATATCTGATGAATATTGATGAAAATACATATTTTTCTTAAGTGCACATGGAATATCCTCTAGGATAGACCATACGTTAGGCCACAAAACAAGTCTTAACACATTTTTTAAAGTTGAAATCATTCAAAGTATCTTTTCCAGTTACAGTGTAATGAAACTAGAAATCAGTAGCAGAAGGAAAACGGGAAAATCCACAAATATGTGAAAATTTAAAAACACACTTTTAAACAACCAAAGGAGTCAAAAAAGAGATCACAAGGAAATTAGAAAATATCTTGAGATAAATGAAAAAAAAAAATCCCACAAGAGACCAAAACTTATGGTATAGAGTGAAAGCAGTGCTAAGAGGGAAATTTATGGCTGTAAACACTTACAGTAAAAAAGAAAGATCTTAAATTAACAACCTAACTTTACAACTTAAGGAACTAGAAAAACCCAAAGCTAGAAGAAGGAAGGAAATAATAAAGATTAGATAAGAGATAAATGAAATAGAGAATAGGTAAACAACAGAGAATGTCAGTGAAACCAAGAGTTGGTTCTTTGAAAAGATCAACAAAATTGATAAACCTTTAACTAGATTGAATTAAAAAAAGAAGACTCAAATAATTAAAATCAGAAACGAATGAGGGGACATTATAACTGATTCTATAGATATAAAAATATTATAAGAGAATGCTATAAACAATCATATGCCAACAAAATGGATAACCTAGATGAAATGCACAAATTCCTAGAAACATACAACCTATCCAGACTAAATCATGATGTTGTAGGAAATCTGAACAAACCTGTAACTAGTAAGGGAATTGAATCAGTAATCGAAAATCTCTCAACAAATAAAAGCCCAGGGGTAGATGGCTTAACTGGTGAGTTCTGCCAAACATTGAAAGAAAAATACCAACTCTCCTCAAGCTCATCCAAAGCACTGAAGAGAAAGGAACCCTTCCAAACTCATTCTATGAGGGCAGTATTACCCTGATACCAAAACCAGACAAAGAAACAACAAGAAAACTGCAAACCAATATCCCTGATGAATAATGTTGCAAAAATCCTTACCAAAATATTAGCAAACAAAAATCAAAAGCACATTAAAAGATTGGGACTTCCCTGACAGTCCAGTGGTTAAGACTCTGTGCTCCTACTGCAGGGGGCGTGAGTTTGATCCCTGGTCGGGGAAGTAAGATCCCACATGCCATGTGATGTGGCCAAAAAATTAAAAAAAAAAATTTTTAAATAAGAAATACATGACTATAGGCTTAAAAAAAAAAGATTTATACACCATGACCAAGTGGGATTTATTCCTGGAATGCAAAGATGGTTCAACGTATGAAAACCAATTGGTGTAATGCATCACATTGTCAATGGAGGGGAAAGAAACCATATGATCATCTCAACTGATGCATAAACAGCATCTGGCGAGTTCCAACACCCTTTTATGATAAACACAACAAAATATGAATAGAAAGAAACTACCTCAATGTAATAAAGGCCATATCTGAAAAATCAACAGCTAACACCATACTCAATGGTGAAAAACTGAAAGCTTTTCCTCTAAGATCTGGAACAAGACAAGGATGCCTGCTTTTGTCACTTCTATTCAACATAGTACTGGAAGCCCTAGGCAGAGCAGTTAGGCAAGAAGAAGACATCCAAATTGAAAAGGAAGAAGGAAAATTATCTCTGTTTACAGACAACATTATCTTATATGTAGAAAACCTAAAAATTTCACCAAAAAAATTGTTAGAACTAACAAAAGAATGGTAGTTGCCTGGGGCTTGGGAGAATGGGATATGGAGGAGTTGTTTAAGGGGTATAGGATTTTAGTGTTGTAAGATGGAAAAAGATGTGGAGATAAGATGTACAGCAGTGTGAATGTTCTTAACACTACTGAACTGAACAGTTAAAATTGGTTTAAATGATAACTTTTATGTGTATTCTACCACAATTAAAAAATTTTAAACTGTACAAGTTAGTTACTTCAGTGTTTTGTAAATTACCCCATTGTCAGGCCTCTCAAAGCTCCAGTGCAGGCCTAGCAATATCTTACCTCTCTTCTTAAGAAATGATGTGTGACAAACCTCACAGTTCTGTTTGGAGCTTGATGACATGTTGGCACCATAGCGTGGTAGACCTCCAAGTAATACTGCAAACTTCATAATGTAATTCTCAATTGTCAGTTGGTGCATCACTGAATAATGATAGAATACTGCAGAATTAAGCAGAAACTGTTAGGTCTGTATTTCTGATTTTTTAAGAAAGGAATAAATAGCAAAAACAACCTTGGACTATATCATTTTCTTAATGGAGACTATTATCCTGTAGAACTGCATTGTCTGCAAAATGGTTAATGACCACTTACAGTTTATTTTTAAGTATTCCACTTGTATAGTAAGGTTGATATGACCATTTCTGGGTGAATATCTTCATAGCTTAATACTAATAATCATCTAAATTTTGGAAATTTCCAGGAGGTTTGAAATGTGTTATGTTATGATTTTTGCAATTTCTTTCCATTGCTTTATCAATAAACATATAATCAATGGGGTAAGATTAAAATAAGAAGTAGAATGGTATATTGATGTAAAGTTTTGGATTCTCATCTTGTCTTACATTTCCAGTCATGAGAATTTGATCAGGTTTTTGAATCCTTCTGCTTTCAGTTTGTAGATTGGGAGTAATAATGGCTATCCTCGTGATGTCCTAGGTTGCAAAGATTAAAGTAGCTAGTTCCTTTATGCAAATGAATGATTATAGTCATAGAACTTTAGAGAAGGAACAAACTTTCCTGATAAAGGGTTTTCTAAACTTTTTTCTGAAGCTTTGGCAACTGTTTCTGAAAGAAAGTTAGGAGGAACCTAATATAGAAAACAAATAATGTACACTGCTGTATTTGAAATAGATAACCAACAAGAACCTACTGTGTAACACAGGAAACTCTGCTCAATACTCTGTAATAACCTAAATGGGAAAAGAATTTTAAAAAGGATAGATACATGTATATGTATAACTGAATAACTTTGCTGTACACCTGAAACTAACACAACATTGTTAATAAACTGTACTCCAATATAAAATAAAAATGTTTTAAATAAAAAATTATATAAAGCAAAAAAAAAAAAAAAAAAGAAAGAAAGAAAACAAATAAAATCGGCTGAAGTAAGAGTAGGGTTCCAGACAGGACACTGCCTGCTTGGTTTCCCCTTAATTCTTCTCTGGCAGCCCAATCCACCAGAGCTCAAACAAAGCACTTAGAACATGTTTTTTCAACAAATTTAATTATTAAGAAACTAAACTGTGCGTTCATTTTGAAGGAGAAAATATGGGGCTAAAGTGATATTAATGTTCATTATTACTGCTGTTATTTTATGCATTTCTATTTTACTCAAATGTTATTGATAGCAAGTGAAGAAAAACACCTTTTGCTTTGTTATATAAGTCATGGAAGGCTCTTAAACTTTTAGAACAATGAAGCTTTTAGGGTCGTTAACAGTTAATAAGCAATGTGTAAATGTACTCATATCTGTGCCAATAAGTGAAAATTTTAAAAACCCCTACCTTACTGTTATTAAGTCAAAGTGATCCCTTTATATTTACTTTCTATCCCAGTTAACCTCTTTTTTATGACTCAAGAGAGGTTAAACTCTTCTAATTAAATTATGATTAGTATGCATCATTTTTTGTGTTGTCTTTGTCTGTAAAAATGGTGGTATTAACACACCTTTTAATATAAAATGTTCATATTATGGTAGAATGGTGTTGATTTTTTTAAACCTGCATTTTCAAAGTAAACCTTAAAGTTGTACCCAGTGGCCTTTAGAAGAAATTAAAGCTAACTGGCCCATACATTCATGTAGAGTTTTGATCTCATTAGAAAGGGTTAGTTGAGCTAACCAAATGGAAAAATGCTTTTTATAGTCTGATGCTTCTTTTTTGAAAACAGCTTAATTGATACATTATTTGCATGCCTACAAGTTGACCTGTTTAATGAGGGTAGTTCAGTGGGTTTTAACATATTTACAGACTTATGCAACCATTACCATATTCCCATTTTAGAATATTTTCATTACCCTCAAAAGAAACCCTGTGCACATTAACCCTTTCTTCCCACTTCTTTCCTTTCCTTAGGCAATTACTTATCTATTTTCCGATTCTATGGATTTGCCTATTTAAATGGGGTCATACAATATGTGGTCTTTTTATGACTGACTTCTTTCACTCAGCAAAATGTTTTTGAGATTCATCTGTCTTGTAACACATTAGTACTCCATTCTATTTTATTGCTAAATAGTATTCCAGTGTATGAATATTCCACATTTTGTTGATCGAGTCATCAGTTGATGAACATTTGGGTTGTTCACACTTTTTTGGCTATTATTAACAATTTTTTTTAAACATTTACATTCCAAGATTTTGTTTGGACATCTGTTTTCATTTCTCTTGGGTAGATACTTAGGAGTGAAATTGCTAAATCATAAGGTAATTCTATTTTTAACATTTTGAAAAACTGCCACACTGTTTTCCAAAGCTCATTTTGTATTCCTGCAAGCAATGTATGAGGATTCCAGTTTCCCCACAGCCTCCCAAAACTTGTTATTATTATCTCTTTTTTTTTTTTTTTTTTTTTTTTGTGTGTGTGTGTGGTATGCGGGGCTTCCTCTGTTGTGGCCTCTCCTGTTGCGGAGCACAGGCTCCGGACGCGCAGGCTCAGCGGCCATGGCTCACGGGCCCAGCCGCTCCGCGGCATG
>NC_041220.1:23761845-23789005 GCF_002837175.3 Physeter macrocephalus | reverse complement strand
CCGTTGTGGAGCACAGGCTCCGGACGCACAGGCTCAGCGGCCATGGCTCACGGGCCCAGCCGCTCCGCGGCATGTGGGACCCTCCCATACCGGGGCGCGAACCCGGTTCCCTTGCATCGGCAGGCGGACGCGCAACCACTGCGCCACCAGGGAAGCCCCTATTATCTCTCTTTGATTATAGCCATTCTGGTGGGTATAGAGTGCTATCTCATAAATTCAGTGTTTCTTAGGCAGACCCATATAGGTCTGTAGATATGTTCTGCAGAATCTAAGAGTTCTAAGAATATACTGTTTTAAAAAAATTTTTCATGTTGATGGTAATATAACTATACTCTGGATCATCTGAATGACTGACCACCTAATAACCAAGACTGCCACACTATTTCAGTATTCATATTTACTTGCTTAAAAGTCCCCTGGCACCAAGAAATAAAACTTTCATTTTTAACATGCTAATGGGAATAGAGGGGGCTGTAATTATATAAATTATGTATTTCTGCCAAGAGCCAGCCGAATAATATTTGGCTTCTACTCACCTCAATTAATGCTATAAGGAACAGAGGTTTTGCAGTATTTGAATAGAGAAATGGTTATACCGTTGACTCATCATAGTATTATGGGGATGATAAATGCAAAAGAACTTTATTCATAGCACTCAACCTGGTTGCAGTAAATCCTATATTTGTTTGAATTTCCAGCTGTGATTTGATTTCAGTAAAATACTATCACATTCAATTGTGATAAAATTATTTTTCTCTTTTTGGTGTTTACATATAAATATATTTTGTTTTTATAATTGTAAAATTTCCAATTGTATGGTTATATACACTTAAGCAACAATATGATGAAAAAGTAACTCGAGCGAACATTTAGGAATCACGATCCTTTTTTCTTTTTTTTAGAGGAGTCCACATATTATGAGTTCATTAGTCACTGTTATCTATATCTTTAGGTTCGTGCTTTTGGCTCTTTGCTTTTAGAGGCAAGCCTTCAGCTGTAGACTCCTGTGAGATTTTGAAGTTTGTGTTATCACTTGTTCAAAGCATAATTTAAGTAAGTTTGGTAATGATTTGTTTTAAAAGCCATTAAGGAGAAATTATTTCTTTGTAAATATACTTACACATATTTTTCACAACTTTGTTTTTTTTTTTTTTTTTTTTACTGATTACTGTCATTTTCACAGATAATCAATATGCGTTTCCAAGGCTTTCAGCTATGTTTGGGTCTTCTTTTCATCTCAATTAATGCAGAATTTATGGATGATAGTGTTGAGATGGAAGACGTTGATGAAAATTCAGAAGAGATTGATGCTAATGAAAAGGAATTCTCCTCAGAGGTAAGGTTATTGAGAATCAAGCTATAAATTATTCTTTTAGGGACTTCCCTGGCGGTCCAGTGGTTAAGACTTCACCTTCCAATGCAGGGGGTGCGGGTTCCATCCCTGGTTGGCGGGGAGCTGCTAAGATCCCACATGCCTCGCAGCCAAAAAACCAAAACATAAAACAGCAGCAATATTGTAACAAATTCAATAAAGATGTAAAAATTAGGTCCACATCAAAAAATTCTTTAAAAAAAATAAAATATTCTTTTCATGATACATAGGGGTGACTAATTTCTTAAGATTCATTTCTATTCAAATAGTCTTTAGTTTCAATATAAATAGAAAAAACATTGCCTTTTTCCAACTATTTGTTGCTGTGCTTTTAATTTGTGCGTGGCACCTAGCACAGTTTTATTACCAAATAAATATGGGGAAGATCTTTACTATCAAACCAGGAGTCCATCACTGGCTAAAGAGGACTAAATACTTTAGCTAAGGGAAAGGTTTTTAGTCTTCTTTCTGAGACTGCAAGCCCTTTTCAGATAAAAGGTAGTATAATTTTCTCCTAGAAGTAAAGAAAGTAGTGCTTCTTTATTTCTCTGAGGAAAGAAAATGCTAAATAGGATGAATTAGAAAGGGGAGTGATGATGAGGTAGGCATTTAGTAAGGCTCACAGTGTTTCTGTCTCAGCATTCAGATGTGCGTCTTGAGGTAGTGACTGACAGGAGTCTGGAAAACAGGCGTCTGGAGGTTTTTGTACACTTTGACAATCCATAAGAGCTTTCACATTGAGAATATTCATATCTCATATTGAGACAATCAGAAAATTTTTTCAGAAATATTTTTGGTGAGGAAATATCAATTATATTGTGCTAGCTGCTGTTTAAAGGGCCAAGGAGAATAATATATAGTTGTTACAGACTTCCTTTTAGAGTTTTTTATTTGCAAATGCAAGTGTTGTTTAGCTGCTTAAGGTGAATAGTCTTTCTCCTGTTAAGTTTTAAGCTCCACAAGGCCATTTCTTTTAAAACCTGGTTCTGTGATCCACAGAAACTAAGTAGTAATCAAAATGCTTATGGCTGATTTAGATACAGCTACTACGAGGTTTTGGAGGTTAATACTTCAAAGAAATTTCAGATACCTACGACTCTTAACTATATTTGATGATAATTTGAGAAGATGATAAGAAATGGGAGGAACAATTTTTGATGCTTCTAATTTTATAGCATGAGTAATCTAGATATGGTAAAGTACGAGTAAAATATAAATAAAGAGCAAAATAAATTGCTGGTGATTTAAAGGGTCGTCTAACAGAAGGAAGCCTCTTGTAACAACATTGCTCATTTTTGCCAATCCATAAAAATATAGAGAACAGTAAAGTTGTAAGTTCTAATTCAGAAAACTTCATAGGAGATTGGCAATTTGGGTAGCAGAATATTGACCTGTTAGTAAGTGTGTGGGATTTTGTTTAATTACTGATTTTCCTCCCTGAGACAGGAAATGTACTATTAGGGAAGGGTAGGGACAGTGAAAATAGTAAAAGTACTTCTGCATCCTTTTCTCTTAAGGCTGAGAGAAGAAGTCTCATAGCTAATCATATAGGTAAAATCGTAAAGGCTGATTAAGAAAGGACCAAGATTTATCTATTACTGTAAGCAAAATTTTATTTATTCATCATCAGTTCAAATTATCTTTTGACAATTTCAATAAATTTAATTTAAATTATTTTATCGATGCATTCGGTATAGTGTAGTGGTTAAGTGTATAACCTTTAGAACCTAGGCTCATATCTTTTAAGTCCTGCAAGTGTCTAACTGTATGACAGTGAGCAGATTACTTTGCCTGTCTCCCACAGTTTCATCATACGTAAAATGGGAACAATAAAGTACTTCCCGCATAGAAATATGAGGATTAAAAGAGCCGTCAAATCACAGCCCCCCCACCATCATTATCATCATAGCAGCTAACACTTACATGGCACTTGAAACAGTGCTTTGAGATAATTGCTTTGCAGTCCTTTCTCTTTTGAATCTTATTTTTCCTCTGGGTTTCTAATTTCTCAGAATGTTGTCATCGTCCTCTAGTCACAAAACAGTGAAATTTAAGAGTTAATTTTAAACTAACCTATGTGCTTACTAAGTTTTTCATCTCATATGTTTTTCATCTTACATCTTTTGCGTCTAATGATTTTTTATCCTCAGATATTGTCACCTGTTAGAATCCTTTCAAAGCCACATCATGAGGCCTTGGCTAATTACTTCCTCCCATCCCTCCTGTGTTAGAAGGAGTCAGTGTATTCTGTTTGCACATAGAGTTTTTTTTCCATCGTGTATCTCTTATATTCTTCTGTATTTTCTTACCAGTAGAATACAAAGTTTTGAGGCCAGAGACCATGTCACCTACCATCTATCTATATTACCTATATGTGCATTCCATACTAGGTTCTTAATTAGTGAGATTATTTAATTAAAATATTTGTGAAGGTGAATAACTAGAGTTTTTAAATCTATTTTCTAGATTAAATATAAGACACCTCAACCTATAGGAGAAGTATATTTTACGGAAACTTTTGATAGTGGAAGGTTGGCTGGGTGAGTATTCATTCAGGAGAATTTTTTCCTTGATTTGATCAGCTTTTTTGAAGTTATTGGTTGTTAGCCTATGAAAATTGCCTCTACCACAGTACCTTAAAAAAGGGTTAAACTACTTGATTTCACAGTGTAAACCAATACCTTAACACATTTTTATTATTGATAGAAGTGTTTAATTTGAATTGTTATCATTTGTACAAAGAAAATATACAAATGAATCATGAATGTAAAGTGAAAACTTACAACATTTCTTCATTCCTTAGGACAGATATTAATAACGTAATATCAGATGACAAATTCAATTTAATGTTTTATCCTAAATAATGGTAAAAAAACACTAAAAGTTATTATTTATTGATCATTATATGCCAAACACTGTCCTAAGTAGGTGGGTAAGAACTATCTTTATCTGCCTTTTACCAGTGAGGAAACTGAGGCTTAGTGTACCTTAGCTATGATCATACAGCTAGTAAGTTGCAGATTCTAAATTTAATTTAACTCTAGCTTTACAGGATTATGTGTAGACATCCTTTTAGCCTCTAAGTATTCATTTATCTTAGAAGGAAAAGCGACTATTGGGTAATCTTCTGTTGTATCTCTGATATGCATTGTATCTATAAATTGTTAGTTTTATTTTTAATGATATACATTTCTTTCAACTTTATTTATAGGTGGGTCTTATCAAAAGCAAAAAAAGATGATACAGATGCGGAGATTTCTATATATGATGGTAAAATATTTATTTAAATATTCGACATAACCAGTATGACTCAGAGTTCACTAGCTTTTGAGATTATATTTTTATTAAATATACCTGAGGCCCCATCCTGCTTCACAACAGAATCTTGTCAAAAGAGAAATAGAGTCTTTTGTCTCGTCTCCTTTCCAATATTTCTGGAAGTCCAGGTAATCCATACTTAAGCCACCATCCAGTTTTCTAACTCTGAACAGTTAAATTTTCACTCCACTGCAGTTAGTCTCTTGCAGGATTTCCCAGGCTACTGCTGTTCTCTACTGTTTTCCCTCAAGCATGGGCCGCCTAGATCAAGTTATAACTTTCGGCAGGGTCCTCCTAGAGGCCATTTATGAGAGCTATGGGAAATGTGGCTGCTCCTGGAGCTCACACCTCCATGCCCACAACCATTATCACCGCATCTCTGATAGGTTATCCTCAGGCTTCACCTGGAAGGAAAAGTCCTATATGCAAGGGTCATCTTTTCTTCCCCAACAGGACTCTCCTGGAGTGTGACGGAAGAATTTCTTCCTCCTCTTAGTCTAAAACCAGCCTCCTCAGTTGTTACATCCTAAAGCAGGATCAGCCTCAGTCAAGGTGACAGATAGTGGGAATTTCCTCTCTCTCAGAGGACCTCAGACCCATAAGGATGTGACCTCACGCTGAGACTCCAACAGGCATTACATGAGAATAACAACAGAACAACTAACAGCATGTATAGGATGGCAGCAGTCGTTTCATAGTGTCTGTTTTAGTGTGAGATAAAGATCATGCCTGCATGTCTTCCTTTGTAGTGTTCTCCATCCCAGGGTATACGCTTATGTACTCCAAAAAGAACTCTACCATATGCCCAGAACAAGCAATACTGCATTCATTCTAAATCCATTTAGAGAAAAGAATAATTTCCCTCGAAGAAGCAGCAAGTCTGCAGAGATAGAACACTACCTAAAATAATACCCACAGAAATACCCGCCATCGAACAGAATGCTTGACTTAAAACATCTATATTTAGCTTACTTTACAGTTTTTTTAGAACAGCATTGGGTAGATATTTGCTTTATGTTTGTGTTTTAGAAGTATCTGTTAATGGAGTTTTCCTAAAATTAGGATATGGTCTATTTTAGGAGTGAGTTTGTCTCTATTTCTTGCTGGACAAAAATGACTTAGTGTTTAAATGAGTTTCCCCCCACCCCAGCTTAAAATTAGAACTCAAGCAGAAAACAAGCTTCTTAACACCTAAGTTTGGTCTGTAGTCTTATTAAACAAAATTATCCACGAACATAATTTTTTAGCATATTAGATTTGGTATGTTTGGTTGACTTTTTTCAATTTCTTGAAAGCAATTTTGAAAAATACAGAATCTCTTAAAGTTCCAGGTCCTGAAAATGGCATTTTGTATATAAATATTAGCAATGTTGTTTATATACTGGTTAGTTGAGACCAATATCGGCTTCTTTGCAGGAATATTTAGCATTTCTCGTCGTTAATCACAGCTTCTGTATAGTGCCACTTGAGTAAAACTAATTCCTATATTTTCAGGAGTAAGCAAATCTGTGTGAAACATTATGTGCTGTAACAGGGTTTGCATTTGGAGGAGACTTATTTAAATTTTTCAGATTAAGTTACTAATAAAAGTATAGCTGTTTAAAAAATCACCAGTTCTTTAAGTGACCAACTTTCAGGATGTCTTATAAAATTTTGTGAATTCTTTTTGAAATTTTAGTTACATCAGAGTTCATATTACCTGGCACTGTATAGAATTTGAGTAAATGATTATTGGTTAATGAAAAGTTATTATTGATTTGAAGTTGGGAAAAACCTCTTGTCCTTGAAGAATAATCACCTGTCACAGGTTTTCTAAAATTAAAGTAGTACTTTTAGATAGTACCTTTTCATAGCAGATAAATGTATGCATGTAATTACAAAAGAAGGCAACATAGTTTAAAAAAGGCTTTACTATCAGTATCCTAAAACCCCTAAAGATAAAGTTGTTACTTATTAAAAGAAGACCTTTGTGATTTGGTCAAGCCACAGGTTAGTAGTGATAATACAGTTGCTCATCAGTGTGAGAGAAGAAAAACCAAATGAATTCACTTTTTTTAGAAAAGTATACTATAGCCAAATTAGGGGACAAAAAGGAAAAGAAACTTGAAAACTTTAAAAAATGAATTCTTAAAAACCCAATAGTGTGTGCACAATGATAGACTAAAATATACCCCTCTCTGGTGTATGAGACTGTCAGGTTCTTGCACTGTTGTTTTTTAGAAAAAAAAAAAAACATATATAAAGTACATTAGTAATTCAAAAGTGCCCATTAATGTTTCAAGTTGGCACAATACTGGAAAATAGCCAGTTTTCGCTAAATTGAGTTTTCTTGGAATAGGCGATACCTCTAATTTTCAAAACTAGAACACTTTATACAAATTAATAGAAATTAGTTATTTTCTGTTTTAAAAAGAGTAAAGGAGGAAAGTCCAATCCACAACTTTGGGGCTGCAGCTAACCCGCCTAGCTTTGCATTATATGCTGCCTGTGATCTAATTGCAGGAGCTTCCTGATCTTAAACATGGGAGATTCCAGCCCAGAGAGGACCTAACTCAGCTTTGCTGTGCTACAGCCTAGTGCTTATCTAGTATGTATGACTTCCTTGGCCAAAAGTTCTGAGAACTGATTGGCTTAGCTTAGGAAGTGTTAACTTTAGTTTGTGTTGTTTGGGCATAACAATTTTCAGATTAAAATTTAAATCGGGCTTCCCTGGTGGCGCAGTGGTTGAGAATCCGCCTGCCAATGCAGGGGACACGGGTTCGTGCCCCGGTCCGGGAAGATCTCACATGCCGCGGAGCGGCTAGGCCCGTGAGCCATGGCCACTGAGCCTGTTCGTCCAGAGCCTGTGCTCCGCAACGGGAGAGGCCACAACAGTGAGAGGCCCGCGTAACGCAAAAAAAAAAAAAAAAAAAAAAAAAATTTAAATCCTTACAGTAACTTCTGCAAAGTAAGAAAAGTAGCTGATGATACCATAAATTTCAAAAAAATAGACTGAGGCAAACTCATTTTGTGTTAAGGATGTACTTTGTCTCCTGTGTAATTTAAAAATACCTCATTTTAAAAATACAGTGTTGATACAGTATGAGACAAACCACATTTTGTGATGTCATTGATTACAGTCTTTCAGAGAAATCCAAACTAAGCCAACTTTAGAGGTGCTTTAATTAAATACTGTAGGGTCTGTTATTTATTAGCTTCCACAGTTTTAAGAGAAAAAGAGGACATACATACATACAGGTGCAGATATTATTTTCTGATTTAAAAGGTGATTTTATTTTTCCCAAAGTAGCCTTCATGGAAGAATATTATTGGTCACCACTTCTAATAAATAATTCTTAAGTCAGTGTTTTTGGTTTTAGTTTAACTTGCTTTGTTTTGTATTTTAGGAAGATGGGAAGTAGAAGAATTGAAAGAATATCGAGTACCTGGTGACCGAGGACTGGTGTTGAAATCTAGAGCAAAGCATCATGCAATATCTGCTGTATTAGCAAAACCTTTCATCTTTGCTGATAAACCTCTGATAGTACAGTAAGTTTTATTATGTTTTTAATACTTTTTCTGACATTTGTATTAGTTTTGTATAATTTGGCTTCTGAATATAGGTATAATGGGTATAAAATGGGCATAAAAAACCAGATTTTCCTTTTCCATTTCATTTGCTTAAATACACAATGCATGTATACACACAGACACCCTGAGGTTTCGAGTGAAAAGCAGGTTAGTTGAAAAATTATATAATATATGCTGTAATATGCAACATTCCACCACCATAAACTATATAGTGCATACTAAAATCACCATTTTTATTTTAACTCTTTACTGAAAATGACTTGCTATTAAGATATATTAACCTCAGTATATTCAGAATGGAACCATAAATATTGCTGGTAAACCAGTGATAAGATTCAAAGGCAGCAAATTCATTTTAAAGAGGAAGTGCCCTCTTAAAGGGCACATGTTCTCACAGACAGTCACCCCTTCCCTCCCCTGCAATATGGCATAAACTAGTTTTATTGTCATGTTGTTTGCATGTGTAACTGTCGTAAAATCAAGTGTAAATTCCTCAAGCTTGTTTCACCTATACTGGTATAAAACCAAAATAGATGTGTACAAATACAATTACAAAACCAATGAAATTCATATTAAAAACAAAGAAAAGGAAATGTAGAAATGTTACTTTCTACCTTGTATCAGAAGATTGGGCTGTCCGAAATTAATTACAGTGTAAGGAAATACCATTAACTGTAAACTTAACACTCCAGAACCACTTCAGTTTTTTGTTAACATGTTAAATATATTCCTATGTGGTGTAACTAAAATGCCATTTTGTATTTTAGAAATATAAAACAATATGGCATTTGGTATAATTGGGCTAATTTTTCAGCTGTGATGCTTTGGCTTAGTCGTACTGTTATTTCAGTAAATTTAAAATATCAAATAATGTCAGAGTATACAACCATTTAAACAAATGAAAAATATTGTTATAAGTACTTATTGGGATTAATATTTGAGCTTGATATATGTCATTATTCAGAGTTTGGGGTTTCTTTTTTCTTGAAAATTTGAAAGTAATCCTATTCTGTTGAAGTTAGGTGAATATAATATCATTTTCTATTTTAATCCTTTGTGGCTTAAATGAAAGGGTAATGGAAAATAATATAAAGTTTAACTTCTCCAGAGTAAAATGAATCAAATTTGGTATTTTCAGAAAATATAAATCACTGCTAGGCAAGCAAGTGAAAGATAGCTTGCAAGATTAGAAGCAAAGATAATAAGTCTAAAAAATTATTAAAGCAGTTGTGAAATTATTATTCTGAAAAAAGAAAAGGAGAATCAAGAAGAATGGAATAGCAGTGTTTGATATGCTTGAAAACAGTTCAAAGAAGGATAGTGAATATTGGTTATTCTTAATTTTGATGAAATGAGATAAATTAAAAAATTTTATATTTACTATAAATGCTATAGATTTATGACATAACTTTACTCTAAAGCTGCTTTTTCCAAATTGTGTACATATTAATATGCATTACGTGGTCATATAAGTTTTAGAAACTAAGAATATCTGAACCTTAAAGGTAAGGAAGCATATTTGCCCATTAAAGACTTTGAGAAGTTCTCTGTATGAAAACCTGTTTTTAACTTGAATATTGTGTTTCCTAAACATAATTGACCACAGAAGTTTTTTTCCCCCCATAGCAATAATTACTATTTCATGGGACAGTCAGTCACCCCTTCCCTCCCCTGCAATATGGCATAAACTAGTTTTATTGTCATGTTGTTTGCATGTGTAACTGTCGTAAAATCAAGTGTAAATTCCTCAAGCTTGTTTCACCTATACTGGTATAAAACCAAAATAGATGTGTACAAATACAATTACAAAACCAATGAAATTCATATTAAAAACAAAGAAAAGGAAATGTAGAAATGTTACTTTCTACCTTGTATCAGAAGATTGGGCTGTCCGAAATTAATTACAGTGTAAGGAAATACCATTAACTGTAAACTTAACACTCCAGAACCACTTCAGTTTTTTGTTAACATGTTAAATATATTCCTATGTGGTGTAACTAAAATGCCATTTTGTATTTTAGAAATATAAAACAATATGGCATTTGGTATAATTGGGCTAATTTTTCAGCTGTGATGCTTTGGCTTAGTCGTACTGTTATTTCAGTAAATTTAAAATATCAAATAATGTCAGAGTATACAACCATTTAAACAAATGAAAAATATTGTTATAAGTACTTATTGGGATTAATATTTGAGCTTGATATATGTCATTATTCAGAGTTTGGGGTTTCTTTTTTCTTGAAAATTTGAAAGTAATCCTATTCTGTTGAAGTTAGGTGAATATAATATCATTTTCTATTTTAATCCTTTGTGGCTTAAATGAAAGGGTAATGGAAAATAATATAAAGTTTAACTTCTCCAGAGTAAAATGAATCAAATTTGGTATTTTCAGAAAATATAAATCACTGCTAGGCAAGCAAGTGAAAGATAGCTTGCAAGATTAGAAGCAAAGATAATAAGTCTAAAAAATTATTAAAGCAGTTGTGAAATTATTATTCTGAAAAAAGAAAAGGAGAATCAAGAAGAATGGAATAGCAGTGTTTGATATGCTTGAAAACAGTTCAAAGAAGGATAGTGAATATTGGTTATTCTTAATTTTGATGAAATGAGATAAATTAAAAAATTTTATATTTACTATAAATGCTATAGATTTATGACATAACTTTACTCTAAAGCTGCTTTTTCCAAATTGTGTACATATTAATATGCATTACGTGGTCATATAAGTTTTAGAAACTAAGAATATCTGAACCTTAAAGGTAAGGAAGCATATTTGCCCATTAAAGACTTTGAGAAGTTCTCTGTATGAAAACCTGTTTTTAACTTGAATATTGTGTTTCCTAAACATAATTGACCACAGAAGTTTTTTTCCCCCCATAGCAATAATTACTATTTCATGGGACAGTTTAGAAAATGCTACTCTAAAGCAAATAGGGTTAACATATATTCTGCATTTGTCCTCATTTTTCCTATGATTTAAAATTAGCAGCAGTGAAGCTCTATGACATACATTTCACTGATCCTCGAATCCATTGTGAACTATTTATAGTAGGCACAAGTTAATGATTTGAAAAATCCGGAAGTTTGCAGGATATGAAATAGACATAGTGATCGAGTCTAGGCATACTAAGACAGCAGAGCTGTCTTAACGTTTATAGAGACAATTTACACAATTGTTCTCTCTAGTTCTTTACACAGAACCCTTTCTCCTTGGATCACCTATACTAAAACTATATCTCTTTTTATTTTATTTTACTTACAATAGCAAATATTTACCTTTAGTTCACATTATGCACCATTTCTTTTACTTTGTACTCTTCAAAGACATGTTTCATGAATAAAAAGTTTATCAGCTACTGCTTAAAAGTATTGATAAGGCTTTGAGGAAACAAACTATTTAAAAAATGAAAAAGAACAAAACAAAATTTTTCTTCTGATCATAACAGAAGCTAACATTTTTGAGCGTTTATTGGCCCACCACTGTGCATGACAACTTCTAATCATCATAACAGTCCTTTGAGGTGTAGGTATGGGCAATATTCCCACGTTACAGATGAGCAAATAGAGACTAGAGCTTCAGTAATGTGGCTTTAGCCGAGGTATTACCAGAATCCAGAAAAAATCTCAGGTCTTCCTGACTCAAAAGTACTTGCTTGTAACCACTGTTGCAGAGATCTTGAGAAATAAAGCAGAGTAGAAAGTAGGGAGGGGAAATCACCATAATCTCCAGCAACTCAGAGATGATCACTTAAAAGTTTACTGTATTTTCTCTGTTTCTTTTCTATACAAAATATATATACTAATTGCGTTCAAACTGTCAAAGTTTTATATGCTTTTTTTTTTTACTTTGTCTCTAAACTTTCCTCAGAAACATTTTAAACTATAGTCCTTCATTAAAATTATCACTGTGTCCTGTTGCTCCTCTAGTTTCCATCTCTTTTTGCTTTAATTCATTAAACCAAATCATAACTTTTTTGGTTTTCACTGTTTTTCAGTTTGATAACCGGTGTGTCACATGTAATTCATCAGTTTACTGAAAATCTCTTATAAATAGTGTTCAGTAAGACTGTCATTGCCTAAACAAGACAAAACAACAACAGAACTTTTGCTGAGAATTAGAGTGTTGTAAATCTATGAAGAGACTGCCATGTCAGTTCACTCTTTTAGCTGTTACACTGTATTTCCCCTATCTCCTGGCTGTTAAGATCTGAAATATTCCAGGTTATTGACCGAGATTATGAAATCTCTTTGCTTTTGGTATTTAATTAAATGTACAACTCATTTAACATGGTTTCAGTGTAGCTGAACTAAAAGACAAATTAGTAGCAGATTGGATATCTAGGATCATTAGCAATTTCTTAGAAATTTATGCTGTAGCCATGACCCCCATAGTCTTTGTTTTTAGTTTATAAAGACTATGTATAGTACGTACCTTATTTTAATTTGAAGTTTCCTGTTAAAAGTTTTAGTCAAAGTATTTTTTTCTTAATTCAACAGTTTTGATGAAAAAAATTATTTCGACAAATTGGTTGGCTTTTGTATAGTTGATTATAATCATTCTATTTTTAATATTTTAAGGATGCGCACAGAAAAGTCATTTCTGCTTGTTCCCTGTAGGTTGTGGATATGCTTTGTATGAGCTTTCTGGTAATGTAAAATGTTTGTGTTTAAATGAATTGAGAGTAATACATTAGATTTTGAAGAACAGTTAGTAATTTTTATTTATCAGCAGTATGATTCTTTTTCCCTTCATTTAGATATGAAGTAAATTTTCAAGATGGTATTGATTGTGGAGGTGCATACATTAAACTCCTAGCAGACACTGATGGTTTGAATCTGGTATGATATTTTAATGTTTAAGAAAACCTTATTAAAGTTAATAAGTATTTTTAAGGAGCAATTGACACAACTGAAATTTTCATTTTCAACTGAAATCGAAAATAACTTTGAAAATTTTTATCCACCGTGAGTTTATATAGCTTTTACAGTGTGCCTTCAAGTTTCATACACAGCTGTGTTACTTGATGGCATCAGTTTTGTAATCATTAGCCACATAAAAAAGTTTGCTATGTCTATAAATAAAAAATAACCTGGTGCTTATAAATGTCACTAAAAGATCAGCTTACAGTTATTTTCTTTACAAAATAATAATCACAGGAGAAGTAAGATAATGGAGCAAAGCAGTAAAACAAAATGGCCAAAGAACCAAATTAAAAAGGCGGGCCAGTTCAGGAATTGGCAGTCTGCAAAAATTTACTAAGTTAAAAATGTTTTCATAGTGACGCAGGTAACATTAGGACCATTTGAGGTTTGGAGACATTTCTTATAGCAACCTCCTACAGGAGGCTATGTCAGGATTTCTGCGTATAACAAAAATAAGATAAATGAGACATTAATGAGATATTTGTCAGAATGCGTGGCTATGAAACAGATTAAAGGATTCATTTACTGTTATTAGGATCAGGTAAAGGGGAAGTCATTTGTAGTAGATGGTGAAACACTTAGGTATTGTGAGGTGATGATCACCTGAAGGTACAATGGCAATAATAAAGTCAAATACCAAGTATTTTTCTAAGCACTTTATCTAATTAATTCAGTTAATCCTCAGAGAAACCTTATAAGGTACGTACTATTATTATCTTCATCAGAGGTAATGAAATAGAACCACAGGGAGGTTAAGAAATATGCTCAGGGCCACACACAGCTGGTTTAAAGGCAACAGTAGGATTTGAACTCCAGATCCCGTGCTCTTAACCAGTGTCCAAGCCAAATGAAGAGAAATGACCAGTAATAAAATGGGGAGCATGTTGCTGTGTCTGTTTCTGAGTCTGAATCTCTTCTTCACATTGTGCTAAGGGGCGCCATTTTCTGGTGTCTTACTGAATAGTAGTAATGGCTAAGTAAGCACTGTAGTCTTAAGTCACAGAATGCTTTTCTCTGTGCTTAATTTTCTTAATAAAATATTAATAGTACAGATCTATATAGAGTAAAACATTATGATGTTGCTAGGGTGGTTCCAGCTTCTCTCCTACATCTTGAGGATGGAAGTAGTGTGTGCACTTAAAAAACTATTTTGAAATAAAATTTGTTGTGTTTTCCACATCCTTTATTGTCAATTGTGTCAACTAATTCTTTGGTGAATTAGCATTTGATACATTTTTGTGAACTCTACCCAGTGGGGTAGAATAGAGAAATTCATTAAATACTCTAATTCTGGACTAATCCCAATACTCATCTCTCTTTGAAGGAAAACTTTTATGATAAAACATCCTATACCATTATGTTTGGACCAGATAAATGCGGAGAAGATTATAAGCTTCATTTTATCTTCAGACATAAACATCCCCAAACTGGAGTTTTTGAAGAGAAGCATGCCAAACCTCCAGATGTAGACCTTAAAAAGTTCTTTACAGACAGGAAGACTCATCTTTATACCCTTGGTATGTCCTTTTAATTCATTCATTAATTGAAAGATATCTGCTGACTACCAATGTTTTCGTGGCAAGTGCTTTGGGAGAAACACAGGTCCTTCTGTTAAGGGCTTATCTTTTTAGGAGAATAAGACACACATATTTATAGCACAGGTAGAAAGTAAAGTGTTGTATGAGGTACAGTTAAGAGCTCAAAAACAATATTACTTTCAGTTTGGAAACTTGGAGAAAACCTAGTGAAGGCGGTTATATTTGACCTAGTCTTGAAGTATAGATACAATGTGGAAGATAGGAGAGGAAAGGGATATTTTAGGCACCCTGACATTAGTGGTGCTGAAAGAATAGAAAACTGGAGAAAAAGGTTAAAGGGGAGGAAGCCCTTAATATTAGACTTTATTCTATAGGCAGTTGTCATTGTTGGGTCCTGCCTTGTGGTAGTTGTGAGAAAACTTTGAAAGGGAAAGCATTGAGCAACCATCTATTAACATACTTAGCTTTACTTTTGTAACTAGGAGTTTGCCTATATGTTGACTAGGAGGAACACTACATGGGATTGTTTCTCCTTTTTCCAAGAACATACAATTATAGAGGTTTGTTCTGCCCATGATTACTTAAAATCACAGCATGTCAGAACCTAACAGGACAGCTCCATCCAAGACTAAGATATTTCAGTTTTCTTTCCAAAAACTGCAGTTACAGAAACATTCATTTTGTCTGCCAACACAGGGACAAATTTTATTTTTAATATCAGTATTGGGGCTTCCCTGGTGGTGCAGTGGTTGCGCGTCCGCCTGCCGATGCAGGGGAACCGGGTTCGCGCCCCGGTCTGGGAGGATCCCACATGCCGCGGGGCGGCTGGGCCCGTGAGCCATGGCCGCTGAGCCTGCGCGTCCGGAGCCTGTGCTCCGCAACGGGAGAGGCCGCGGCAGAGGGAGGCCCGCATACCACAAAAAAAAAAAAAAAATAAAATAAAAAAAAAAATAATAATAATAATAATATCAGTATTGATATCAAAGACCTTTTTCTGAAATTGGAAAATAGTACTAGACATTTTGGGGAGCATAAAGTAAATTGTAGAAATGTAGAGATAATGAGAAATTATAACTAGAAAAAATGAATTTTAATTAGACTTTGTATAAACCTGGTCAAAAGCACTTTGGTAGTGTAATCAAAGGCCACAATTCCACTTTCAGGAATTTATCCAAAGAAAATAATCCAGAAGAAAGAAAATGACCTATGTGTAAAAATATACTGTAAATTGGAAGCAACCCAAATGTTACAGTAGTGGTTTTCTTTCTATACAATACAAAATGATAACTATGAAAATATTTGGCAACAAGGAAGAGACGTTTATAATATTAAAATTGGGAAAGAAAACGAGATTCAAATTGGAGGCACATCCTGATGGCCACTAGACATATTATGCAAACAAAAAGAAAAAGACTAGAAAAAACTAATTTTTATTAATCACCTGATAGGTACCATGCTCTATGCTAGACACTTTGTTTACAACCGTCCTGTGAGGTGAGCAGTTTCTCTCTATTTTGCCTTAATTTAGGTTAAGTAACTTGCCCTAGGAAACAAAAGTAATTGGTAAGACTGGAATTAAAACTCAAGTCTGGGGGCTTCCCTGGTGGCGCAGTGGTTGAGAGTCCATCTGCCGATGCAGGGGACACGGGTTCGTGCCCAGGTCTGGGAAGATCCCACATGCCATGGAGTGGCTGGGCCCGTGAGCCATGGCCCCTGGGCCTGCGCGTCCGGAACCTGTGCATCCCGACCCTGTGCTCCGCAATGGGAGAGGCCACAACAGTGAGAGGCCCGCGTACCGAAAAAAAAAAAAAAAAAAAACAAAACTCAAGTCTGACTCTTAAACATTTGCTTTTCTTACTACTATACACAAAAACTTTGTTGTGCTAGAATTATCAAGTGGCTATTTTCTTTTTAAAAAAACTTTCTGTAATACTACTATATTTTTATAACATTATTCTGTAGTTGTTCTAAGAACCTTACAGGGTCCCTTAAAAGACTTTATAATCCAATGCCTTTTGTTGTAGATTCATCTAGAACATTGAATACAGTTTTCTAAACGGAAAGGTTTCTTGGCTAAAGATTTTAGGCAAAGATGTCTTTTCACATATGTGTAATTGTCATGTGCTTTTTTTGATTTACTATAATTTTAAAACATTTCAGATGCAAAATTTATTCAGAAAATAGTCTTTGGGATTTTTCTTGAGAAATGTCTTTTTTTTTATTAGAAAGGGTCTAGCACATTTTTGCATTTAAGATCTTATTCTCAGTTCTGCTTCAATCTTGACTTTTTTCCTTTGTGTAGTAATATAGTTTTATAATCTCAGCTGTAATAGAAGAGGAAATGGTGGAGAAAAAAGAGAAGGGAGAAAATACTGAGTGTTCGTTTACATTATTTGACTTTGTATATAAATTGCAATATTTGATTTTGATATAAATAATTTGGCATTGTTGTGACTGAAACCTTTGGAGATTGTTATTACTTCAGAATTGCTTTTACAGAAAGTGGTAGCCCATTTACTTAGTTAAGTCAGGATCATCCTGACATTTATTGACAGCTCCTACTTCCTTAACTTACTAAAAGCAAATGTTAGGCAGCTACTTTCATCTACAGTTCTTTCCAAAGATGTAAATTATACTCAGTGACTCCCCACCACATGTTTACAGAAGGGAGAAAGAGCTTTTTTGTCATTACAATGATAAGGGAGTCCTTTATGAAACTTTTGGCTTAGGGACTTCTAAAGAGCTAGAATTTACCTCAAAACAAACGTACTAAATAAAGTGTGAGGTTGAATATTTTCAATCATCCTTAAGACATTTTTCACTACAGTGTATGAATCAATAAATTTGAAATGCCAATGAGCTTTATAGATTTCTGGGAAATCATAAGAATGTATCAATGTTAAATTCCTGATTTTGGTGCCTAGATTTGGGTTATATAGGAGAATGTCCTTGTTTATAGGAAGTATACATTAAAACATTCAGGGATGATATGGATGAGGTCAGTAATTTACTCTCAAGTAATTCAAGAAAAAATAAAGTTCTTTATAGCATACTTGCAACTTTTAAAGTTTGAGGTCGTTTCAAAAAATTATTTTAAAATAGTGAAGATTGGGTTGTATTCTGTAACTATGAAAGAGTGAAGCTGACTGGTCATGTGAGTCCTAAGCTGAGTTAGCTATTGAGTATTTTTATTTGAGAAGTAATGGAGCATTTTATTAAATTATTATTGTTACTTAAAATTTTATCTTTGGTTTTAGAAAGCATTATATCTAGTGATTTCAGTGTATTTTGATTTAATACGTCGGTAATTCCTTTATTGTGGTTGAGAGAAAATTTTACCCATGAAGTTTAGGGTAGAAGATTATCTTTAACATGTCTGTCAATATGATAAGTGTAATATGCTTAAATTGGTCTTTAGTGATGAATCCAGATGACACATTTGAAGTATTAATTGATCAGATAGTTGTAAACAAAGGAAACCTACTAGAGGATGTGGTTCCTCCTATCAATCCTCCCAAAGAAATTGAAGATCCCAGTGATAAAAAACCTGATGATTGGGATGAAAGAGCAAAAATCCCTGATCCTTCTGCTGTCAAACCAGAAGACTGGTAAGCAAAGAATTCAGTAGCAAAGTGTTCTTTGGCATAAAGTAACGTGTGTTTATGTGAAGTAACGTGTGTTTAAGTGAAGTTTACAACCAATGAAGCTTATTCTTTTAAACATCAGTACTACTTATTTTGACTATTTTGGGTGAAATACTTCTCTAAAACGGATTTTGCACTCCCCTGCCTCTTAATTATCTTAATTTTCATTTTAATTAATATTTTAATTTTGTTGCCCTTTTCAATATAGTATTTGTATTTTGTATGTTTTCAATGTTGTGAGGGAAAAAATTCCATGAATCTGAAGCACCAACACTTTAATTTCAGTTCCCAGTTTGATCTGTATCATGTATGTGTGTGCGTACTTTACATAGTTGCGGTGTTTTCAGTTAATGATTAGTTGGCTTAAAAAGCCATATTCTCGGCATCTTATATAGGATTTACTCATACCAGTTTGCTTACCCATAAAATGTTCACTAGCTGAGTATTTGTGTGGTTTCCATTCTACAGGATTATGAATATTTTCCTTAAAAGAAATGTATTCAGTTCCAGATTACCTATAGCTTGAATTCAGATGGTGAGGGATACTTTTATAACTCTCCATTTAACTGAGATATTCTTTGTCCTTCAAATATGTTTTGTAATTTCTCCCTAAAATCTTGTTACCTTTATTCCTAAGAACATTTTTTTTTCCCTGCTGACAGTTCACTCTTAATTATGGTTTTGCTAAGTAGATTATCTGTCTTTGTGTATTTAACCCACCCTATTGGTTATCTATTGCTGTGTAGCAAATTACCAAAAAACTTAGCAACTGAGGACAACAAACATGAACTCACCCAGTTCCTGAGAGGCAGGAATCTGGGAGTGGCTAGCTCCCCAGTTCTGGCTCAGACTCTCCTGAGGTTGCTGTAGAGCTGCCAGTAAGAGCTGCCTGCATCTGAAGGCTTGTCTTGGGCGGCTGGAGGATCCACTTCCCACTGGCTTCTGTAGCCTTTGTCAGGAAGTTTCCGTTCCCTGCCACCTAGGCCTCTCCTTACGTCTTCTCATGACATGGCAGGTGGCTCCCCTAGAGGGAGTGATCCAAGAGGGAGAGAGCACAACCACAGAAACTGCAGTGCTTTTTATAACCTAATCTCAAAAGTGACATGCCATCACTTCAGCTGTGTTGTTTGTCACACAGACCAACCCTAGTACAGTTGGGAGGAGACTACGTAAAGGTAGATGCACTAAGTATGAGTAAAAAAAGTTTTATTCTTAGTTTACTAAGAGTTTTTTTTCCCCATGTTTGGGTGTTGTATTTTGTAAAACCCTTTTTGTGCATCTATTGAGATGACCACGTGGTTTTTCTCCTTTATTTTCTTAGTGTGGTGAATTATATTGATTGAATTTCTAATGTTGACTAACCTTGCAATCTCCTTGATCAACAAGTATTGTCCTTTTGATATTTGCTGGATTCTGATTGCATGTTTTTTTTTCTGTCAGATTTATTGAAGTATAATTTTCATACAGTTAAATCCATTTATTTTAGATATACAGTTCTGTGAGTTTGGAAAAATATATACAGTGATCTAACCACTACCACAGTCGTGATGTAGAATATTTCCATCATTCCCCAAAGGCCTTTATATCCTTTTGTAATCAATTCCCTCCTTCCACCTTTATTTAACCTCTGGAAACTACTGATGTGATTTCTGTCCCTTATAGCTTTGCCTTTTCCAGAATATCATATAAGATGGAATTATACAGTATATAAGTTTTCTTTCTGATTTCTTTCACTCAGAATGATGCTTTCTGAGATTTATCTGTATTTTTTGCTTGTATCAGTAATTAGTTTTGTTTTATTGCTGAGTAGTGTACCATTGTAGGGATGTATCATAATTTGTTTACCCATTCACATATTGATGGAAGTTTTGGTTTCCAGTTTGGGGCAATTATGAATAGAGCTGTTACAAACATTTGTGGTCAGGGCTTTGTACAGACATAATTTTTCCTTTTTCTTCGGTAAATACCTAGGAGTGTGATTGTACAATAAGTGTATGTTTAAATTTATAAGAAACTGCCAAACTTTTCCAAAGGGCTATCCCATTTTGCAGTCCCACCATTATGTAAGAGTTCCAGATGTTATACATTAACAGCATTTGGTATTATGTTTTTTTAACTGAGATATAATTGACATATAATATTGTAATAGTTTACGTGTACAACATAATGATTTGATGTATGTGTATATTGCAAAGTGATCACTACAGTGTTTAGTTAACATCCATCACTTCACATAGTTAACAGCTTTTTTTTCCTGTTTTGAGAACTTTTAAGATTCACTCCTTTTAACTTTCAAATATATGATATAGTGTGGTGAACTGTAGTCACCATGCTGTACCTTACATCCCCAGGACTTATTTATCTTATAACTGGAAGTTTGTACCTTTTGACCTTTTGGTATTATCTGTTTTTGTTTTTCTGTTTTTCTTTGGATATTCTGAAAGGTTTGTAGTGATATCTAATTGTAGTTTTGATTTACATTTCCCTAATGACTAATCCTTAATTTCCCCAATTTTCATTTACTTGCCATTCATATCAATTTCTTTGGAGAAGTATCTTTTCAGTTTTTTCCCCTGCTTTATTTGGGTTATTTTTTTATATTCAGTTATGAGAGTTCTTTATATTCTGGATACAGGTGTTGTGTCAGTTATCTAGTTCTGTTTAACAAATTACCCCAAAACTTAGCGGCTTAAAACAACATTTGTTATCTCTCAGTTTCTTGTGATTTCAGGATTCTGACTGCAGCTTAGTGGGGTCCTTTGGCCCTGGGTCTTTCAGCTGCAGTTAAGATGTCAGCTGGGGCTATAGTCATCTAAAGGCTCAACGAGGAGCGGATCCAGTTTCAGTTTCACTCAAGTGGGCATTGGCAGGATTCAGTCTCTCAAGGGACTGAATTGTTGTTGGACTGAGGGCCTCAGTTCCTGGCTGGGTGTTGGCCAGAGTCATCCCTTGGTTCCTTGCAATCTAGGCCTCACCACAGAGTATCTCACAACATGGTAGCTGTCTTCAACAGTAGCAAGGGAGAGGGGAAGGGAGGGGAGAAGAGAGTGCGAAGAAGATGGAGGTTACAGTCTGTACTGGGTTAACACTGTCCTCCAAAATTCCATGTCTACCCAGAACCTGTAATTGTGACTTTATTTGGAATTAGGACCTTTGCATCTGTAATCAGGTTAAGATAAAGTAATACTGGATTAGGGTGGGCCCTAAATCTAGTACTACCGGTGTCCTTGTAAGAAGAGGGAAATTTGGACACAGACACACAGGGAGAACACGAGGTGACAACTGAGGCAGAAATTGCAGTGATGCATCTACAAGCCAGGGAATGCCAAGGGTCGTCAGTGGCCACCAGAAGCAAGGAAGAAACAAGGAGAGATCCTGTCCTGGAGCCTCCAGAGAGCATGGTCCTGCCCAAAACTTTGATTTCAAATTTCTAGTCTCCAGAATTGTAAGATAATACATTTCTGTCACTTTAAGCCACCCAGATTGTGGTGTTTTGTCACAGCAGCCTAGGGAAACTAATATACAGTCTTTTATAACTTAATCTTGGACGTAACATACCATTACTAATTTCTGTTCATTAATAGCATGTTATTAGGTCCCACCCACACTCAAGGAGAGGGGACTTCACATGGACATGAATACCAGGAGGCAGGATCATTGGAAACCATTTCAGAAGCTGCCTATCTCAGTCTGAGATTGCCAGTGCCAGAGCCCCTGAGGCGAGGACCCGGTTAGGTGGCACCCAGATTTCACAGTACAGACACCGCAGTAATAAATGTTACTTTAAGCCCCTAAGTTTTGGCGTAGTTTGTTATGCAGCAATAGTCAATTAATATAGATATGCAATATGCAATATTTCCTTTCACTCTGGGGCTTGTCTTAATTTTCGTAACAGAGAGCAGAAGTGTTAAATTTTTTGAAGTCCGGTTTGTCAATATTTGTCTTTGATGATTCATGCTTTTTGCATCTTACTAAGATAAGATGTCTTTGCCTAAATGTGACAAAGATTTTCTTTTGTTTTCTAGGCAAATAGTTTTGACTAAAACTCTGTTCTGAGTTAATTGTTGTATGTAGTGTGAGGTATAAATCAAGATTAATTTTCAAAAATATGGGTGTCTAATTGTTCCAGCATCTCTTATCATCCATTTAATGTCTGTAATGATCTGTACTGATGTCCCCTCTTTCTTTTCTGATATGGCAACTAGTGTTTTTTCTTGATGTGTCTAGCTGAGGGTTTATCAATTTTATTGAACTTTTTGGAGGACCAGCTTTTGTTTTAGTTTTTTCCCTTCCAGTGGCCTTTTTTGTATTTCGTTATTTCCTTCCTCTTCTTACTTTGAACTTAATTTGCTCCTCTTTTCTACCTTATTAAGGTAGAAAATAATTTCTGATAGAAGCAGCTGTAAAATTTCTCTAAGCACTGTTTTAACTAAGTTCCACAAATATATATTATTTATGAGAACATTCAGTTCATACTGTTTTATAATTTCCCTAGTGATTTCTTCCTTGATTCATGTATTTTTAAATGTGTTGCTTTGTTGTCAATTATTTATGGATTTTCCAGATATGATTTTCATTTTAACTCCCAAGTTAATTCTATTGTGGTCAGAAAACATTCACAAATAGCAGTTACATCAGGTTGGTTGATAGCATTGTTCAAAAGCTTTTATATTCTTAATGGTCTTCAGTCTGTTCTTTTACTGAGAGAAGAGAACTAAAATCTTCAACTATGATTGTGGATTTGTCTTTATCTCCTTTGAGTTCTATTACTTTTTGCTTGAAGATCTGTTACTAGATCAATTCACAGTATTTCATGACCTCTTGAGGAGCTGGCCTTTTTATTATTATAAAATGTCCTTCTTTATAAACTCTTATAATACTCTCTGTCTTGAAGTCTACTTGGTCTGATATTAAATCAGCACTCCAGTTTTCTTTTAAATCATGTTTCCATTGAATATTATTTTCCATTATTTGCCTGTAACCTGTATATGCCTTTATTTTTCAGGTGATTTTCTTGTAGGCAACTACATTTGGGTCTTGCCTTTTAATTTGAGTGTTTTAAACCATCTACATTTAATGCACTTATTGCTCTGGCTGGGTGTAAACCTACCATCTCACTACTTGTTTTTTCTTTGTCCCATATATTCTGTGGCTTTTTATAAAATGTATTTCCTGGCTTTCTTCGGATTGAGTTATATTTTTTTTGAGTCTTCTATTTTTTCTTCTCTATTGGCTTTTTGGCTTTTCATCTGTAGTTTGTTGTTTTGCTGGTTGCTCTAGGGTTTGCAATATGCATCTTAAACCTATTTCAGTACTCTCAAATAGTGTTATACCACTTCATGTCTAAGTTAATCATATGAGAGTCTTATATTTTCTCCCGTACATCCTTCATGCTATTATCATACATTTCCTTCTTTATGTACTGTGAAGGCCATGCATATTTATTCTTCAATCAGTCTCTTTTGGGCTTCCCTGGTGGCTCAGAGGTTGAGAATCCGCCTGCCGATGCAGGGGACGCGGGTTCGTGCCCCGGTCCGGAAAGATCCCACATGCCGCGGAGTGGCTGGGTCTGTGAGCCATGGCCACTGAGCCTGTGCGTCCGGAGCCTGTGCTCCGCAACTGGAGAGGCCACAACAGTGAGAGGCCCGCATACCACAAAAAAAAAAAAAAAAAAAAAAAAAAAATCAGTCTCTTTTTATAGGACAGTTATGAGGGGAAAAGTTCTTTTATTTACCCACATATTTACCATTTCTGGTACTCTCCTTCTTTTGTGTAGATAGAAATTCCTGTCTGTTATTGTTTTCCTTCTGCTTGATAAGCTTGTCTTAATACATTGTAGTACATACCTGTTGTCATTGCATTCTCTTAAATTATTTGTCTGAAAATCTCTTTATTCTGCCTTCATTTTTGAAGGATTTTTCACTGTGGGGTTATAGGTTGATAGTTATTTTGCAACAGCCATACCATATCATGAGGCTCACACTGATTCTGATGAGAAGTCAGTTGTTATTCTCATCCTTGTTCTCCTTTACCTAATATGTCATTTTTTTCTATTTGGTTTTAAGATTTATTTTCACTGTTACTGGTTTTCAATAGTTTGATTTTTGTTGTGCCTTGATGTCATTTGTGTGTGTGTGTGCGTGTGTATTTGCCTTGCTTTGGATTCTTTGAGTTTTTTGAAATGCGGGTTTATAGTTTGTATCAAATTTGGGTAACATTTAGCCATTATTTCCTTAAATATTTATATATGCCTCCCCATCTCTTTTTTGGGATGCCACTTAAATGTGTGTCAGACTGCTTTACATTTGTTACACAAGTCACTGAGAATCTATTCATTTTTTAAAACCAGTTTTTCTCTGTGTACTTCATTTTGGAAAGTGTCTATTACTATTTCTTCAAGTTCTTGTTGTTTGTAAACATTGGGGTTTACCACCTATTCAGAACATAGAATGTTGCTCCTGGAAAACCAAAAGTGTTAACTTGTTGACTCTCTTTTAGATAAATAGGGGTACTGGTTAGCAGTGAAAATGTCTTTGCCTTAAGGGAAATAGTATAATAGGGAAGTAACTTGTGCAAGGTAGGAAGAATAGTGCTTTTTAAAAAAAATGAATAAGTCACTTATTAGTGTATCACTTCCATGATTCATGCTATCAGAAAAGGTAGGACTACATCCCTCCATGTGGGCTTTCTAGCATTGCTTCATCTTTGTTTGCCCATAAAGAGTAAGGCTGGGACATACGTTTGCCCTTAAATGAGAGAAACTGTATATACCAACCTCATTCTGATTGGTGAAACATGTGAGAATTTTTTTTATAAAGTGCTAAAAGGGATGCACCCTTAAATTTTAAACCCCAGTTACTGAGTCCTCAGAGACCCTAAGATAACATTGATAACAGACAAGTACAAGTCTTTACATACATAGATTTGATTATTTCAGTTTGTTACTCAGTCTTTACATATATATTGTTGATTATTTCAGTTTGTTATTCAAGTTTTGTTTGGAAAATCATAATGTAGCTTCTTATTTAAAATTTTTACTTTTCTGTAAAGATGAAAATTATGTTAGTAATTCTATTCACTACTTACTGTGACTATGTTTATATACTTTAGAATTTACTTTCTAAGTGTTATTTTTTAATGAAAATATAAGAATTACTAGAATTAAATATGGAGAGTTTTTAAAAAATAATATTGGAATAGGGAAGACCTTTCTAAATATGACATAAAATTGAAGAATCATAAAGGAAAATGTTAATAAATTTCAATTACATGAAAATAAATGAGTTTTACATGGAAAAAAAAAAAACCTCACCATGAGCTACATTAAAAAATGCATGAGAAACTGGAAAAAAATTTTACTTCATATAGCTGACAACTAATTTCTTATTAATTTCTAATATATTCCAGGATATTAATTATAGCATTATTCATCATAGTAAGTTTTTGAAAACACTATTCTCAACAATAGATAGATTAAATAAATTGTGATCACAAAGTAGAAAACTATGCAACTGTTAAGAAGAATGAAGCAGATATATATTTATATAAAACAGAGCTCCTAGAACAGTCTTGACATGTAGTAGTCATCCTGTATATGTTTGTTGATGAATGAGTTTTTAAGTGAACGAAATCAAGGTCTAACATACTCTGTATAGAATGCTATCATTTGTGTAAAAAAAGTATGTGTATATATATATGTATGTGTGTGTATATATATACATATACACACACATACATATGTGCATGTGTGTATAGAACATAACAAGTAATATATATAAAAAAGTGTATAACAGAAGATTTAGGTGGATGAGAGAGAGGGGAGGTAGTAGGTACAAAGACAGGGTAGGAAATGCCTTTTGGTACCTTATGAATTTTGTAACGTGCATTTTTAAACTGCTTGAATAATTAATAATTAGCATAACATACTGTATTTACAGGGATGAAAGTGAACCTGCCCAAATAGAAGATTCAAGTGTTGTTAAACCTGATGGCTGGCTTGATAATGAACCGAAATTTATTCCAGATCCTAATGCTGAAAAACCTGTTGACTGGTAAGCATTCTTCATCTTCAAATGTCAATTTCATATTTTTCTAACTTGCTTTTTTGTTACTAGTTTATATGACTGACAGGAGAGACTTGAGGTTACTCCATTTGCTTTGTTCTAATATCCTAAGGAACGAAGACATGGATGGAGAATGGGAGGCACCTCAGATTTCTAATCCAGCATGTCGGATTGGGTGTGGTGAGTGGAGCCCTCCCATGATCGATAACCCAAAATACAAAGGAGTATGGAGACCTCCAATGATAGATAACCCTAACTACCAGGTAATAACCACTTGTTCCAGTCCCAGAGTAAACTTTAAAATGTTGTGCTATTTATCTAGTTATTGATAATGTTACATGAACTTCAGGAAATTTGATTTGTATAATTGTGTGCCTTAGCTATCTTAAGAAGTCAGAGAACATAGACTCCAACTAATTTATGTTTAAAAAGTGAAACATTCCTTATTTAATTTTCTGGGGGAATAAAATTAAGAACTAAAGATAAGTTACTTTATACTATATTTTTCCTTAGTAATCAACTGATGATCACTTTGGAATAAAATTTTATTTTAGAATTAAATATAAGAAGTGAGTTCTGATCAAGAAGACTCAGGTTGTACATTTTAGTAATTAAAGTCTGTGCTTAATTAATGTGCTTCTTACTCTCTGGTATTATTATTATTATTATTATTATTATTATTATTTTTTTTTTTTTTTTTTTTTTTTTTTTTTTTTGCGTTACGCGGGCCTC
>NC_041220.1:23723901-23761783 GCF_002837175.3 Physeter macrocephalus | reverse complement strand
GCACGAACCCGTGTCCCCTGCATCGGCAGGCGGACTCTCAACCACTGTGCCACCGGGGAAGCCCTGGTATTATTAAAATTGAATTTTTTTCCCTAATATGAATCAGATATTTTTTGAGTATACCTAGTTTTGGGGGTAGAAGTCCTTATGTTATCCATTTAACCCTCTAGTTTTATCTAATTATTCATTGACATTTTTCTAACATTTATTTTATATATACAGTTATATATTCTCTTTGCTCACTGTAGTTTTTCTTTATAGTATTTATCACAAAATGTCTGTTTTGGTAACTTTTTTGTTTAACGTCTATCTCCTTCATTAGACTTTAAACACCATAATGCAGGGACCATGTCTGCCTTGATTACCACTGTATCCTAGCATCTGGCATAGTGCCTGGCACAGAATAGATATATGTGATGGTGGAATAAGTCAGTGAGTGATCATATTGTCCGGTTTATTTGATTTGGTTGAGTTTAATCATTCAAGATCTAATGGAACTTCTGTGTTGAATAATTGTTCTGAGATTCAACCATGGTTGATTATTGATGCCTATCATGAGTATATGTTGAAAGGTGCGGTTCCATTTTTACCATACAGTGATCTCTCTGATTTGAACAATTTTAATGATATCTTGTCTTGAATATCTTTACTAAATGTAAAAAAAAAACAACTTGTCTAATATAGTGTCAGTTGTGAAATTTAATTACTCAAGTTTCTGTATTGGATTTTCACTCTGCCTCTTTTTTTTTTGGCAGTTTACATATTTATTTATTTTACTTATTTTGGCTGCACTGGGTCTTCGTTGTGGCGCTCAGGCTTCTCCAGTTGCAGCGTGCCGGCTCTAGAGTGCACGGGCTCAGTAGTTGCAGTGCGTGGGCTTAGTTGTGCTATGTGGGATCTTAGTTCCCCAACCAGGGATCGAACCCAGGGCCCCTGCATTGGGAGCACAGAGTCTTAACCACTGGACAACCAGGGAAGTCCCCTTTCGCAGAGTTTAAAGTCATTGTTCATAGGGATCATCGTGTACAGAATATATTTCATAGGGAACATCGTGTTCTGGATAAGAAGAAACAAGATTTTATTTCTAGTGAATTACTAATGAATTAATTATCAGTTAAAGTTTTCTTTTTTCCAGTTAGTATTGCTAATTTCATTTAACACCAAGTACTTCTTGAGTAACATTTATAATGAAATTATTTTATTTGAAAATGTCTTTAAATTATTTTTTCTCGCAGGGTATCTGGAGTCCTCGAAAAATTCCTAATCCAGATTATTTTGAAGACAATCACCCATTTCTTCTGACTTCCTTCTGTGCTCTTGGTTTAGAGCTTTGGTCCATGACCTCTGATATCTACTTTGATAATTTTATTATTTGTTCGGAAAAGGAAGTAGCAGATCGCTGGGCTGCAGATGGTTGGGGAGTGAAAATAATGATAGAAAATGATAATGAGGTACAGTATTTACCATATGGTAATAATAGGATGTGGTCCTGGTTATAGGTGTACAAATGGCCTTTATAAAGGTAAATAAATGTGCAATAATTACTAAATGCTAAAGAAACATATTTAAATAAATTTATGTAGACAGAGTATTTAGCTTTACCAAATATGATACAGCTTCATTATAAACTGATAATGAATTATATATATGTAAGTCTTCATTTCTTTTATTAAATTATGATAGCATAATGGGATTGAGTGCCTTTTGATGGTTATAGAAATGAGACCACTACTACTACTACTAGAAATGAGACTTAATATCTTTGTCACCTATCAATTTAAGGCCTAAGTGGGAACAGTAATCTAAATATTCTTTATTCATTTTAACTACTTTTCACTTAGAGGAGTATAGAAACTTTTAAAATTTAATATTATTTTGTTCCAGTTTTTTTTCCCCAAATCTTAACACTACTTAGAAAAGAATAAGCTAAATATTTCAACACAATGCATCTTGGAGAATCTATCTTTAAAACCAGTTACTGTAAAGAAAAATGTGTACCTCACATTAGGTCTCTTTGGATATTAGCAAAAACCATCAGAAGAGTAAGTAAAGGTAAAGAAAGGGATTCTCATTTGGAAACTCTTTTAACTAAAACATTTGATGATTTTAGATTTTATTTTAGTAAGAGAAACAATTTCCTTCATGAAGGTTGTGTGTAAAATTTGTTAATAAACAAGAAAAAGAAAACACAGTGATTATCAGGTTGATTTTTTTTTTCTAGTAAGATTTTTAAAAGTACAGGATGAGTTATCAGAGAGTTGTGTACTTCTGAATGAACCAGTTAATACATCCATAAAGAGTAGTTCTATCCTGAAACTTACCAAAAAAGAAAACTGTCTTAATTCTTGCTGGTAGGTTAGCAATATTCACCTATATAGTATAATGTACCTTCTACTACAAAGTGTCAAACAGCAATGCATGCGAATAATTGTTTAAACTTTACGAAGTATAAAATGAGAAAATAAAATATTTTTTATCTTACAAATTCATGATTCCTTAATATAAAATCACCTAGGTGAAATAAGTTTTTTGTTTCTATAGGCTGTATTTCTGAATGAAGGTTTATAAAATCTTAATTGCCTTTTTATGCTTATTTCTTCTCTAGCCTGGTATATTCAAACAGTTGATGGCAGCTACTGAAGAGCGCCCGTGGCTTTGGTTCATTTATCTTGTGACAGCAGTGCTTCCAATAGCATTAATTACTTCATTTTGTTGGCCAAGAAAAGTAAAGGTAAAGAAAATGAACTTTCGTCAACAGTAAAAAAAAAAAAAAAAAAAAAAAAAAACTCTTAGTGTTTAGGAGTTCTGTATTGGAGCAGGTGGCTCTTAAAAGTAATAAACTAAATTGCCTATAAGTTTTTACTGATAGTTCACTATGATATCACTTATTGCAAAAAATCTTTTTGTAAATAGTGCTTTGCTTTTAGTAAAAATAGCTTGTGTTAAACTGCAACAGAAAAGATATGAAGATGCAGAGTTCAAAAAACTGGACATACATAAACCACAAACAAAGGGAGCGCTAGAGCAAGAAGTGAAGGGAGAGAAAGCAGCCCTGGAGAAACCAGTAGACTTGGGAGAGGAAAAACAGCAAAGTGATGGTGAAATTCTTGAAAAAGGTAAGACGATGATGGTGATTTATAATGGGGACAAAGCTGGGCAAAGCTCACTTAAAATAGTAGATTAAGTGGTAAACACTAGCTGTTGCACTTGTTTATTGTCAGATTTATACCATTTGAATCCCCAAGAAGGCGTGAGTGGCGAAGAGGAGTAACATCCTCGCCTGGGTTGTACCTGAGCAGACATCCAACGTATGACTTCTGTTTTCTAGGAAGAAAGATGTGTAAAAATTGTTCAGTTGCTTCAGAACCTAACAACTATGAATCCCATATGCCATAGCTTTTTGCAAAGATTTTTCTCCCCTCCAAGGATGAGATGGGAGGTACAGACCATGGCTTCTGTAGAAGAGTAATCGGTTTAAGGCATGTGATTGCAGCAACAAAATCCACACCAAGTCTCCCAAGGGCTGTTGTTAATCAGATAATTTATCATGTGGAACGAATAGTTTAATCTCTTGAAAGGATTGCTAAGTCATACATGACCTTCCCACCCTCTACTAAACTCCAGAAGATGTTAGAACTGAAGACAGCTGAGGCTTTTTGGTGCCTCTCCAGTGAGACTTCCTTATGCACATCTAGGTAGCAATAAAACTATTGATATTTGTCAGGTGTCCCAAGCCAGGCTCCAGAATGAGCCCTTTATAACCTAAATTATATCTTGAGCACTGTTCTTAACTTAATAGTTGATGAAACAGTTGACTTAAAAAACATACTCTCTCAAAACACACACGCACACACGTATATTTACATATATGTGTGTACACACACACACATTCTTTGGTTTTCATTTTACATACAGAGTGAGTGCTTTAAAATTCTTTGAACCTGCCCCTTTCCTCAAGTATGATGATTTATTTATAAAATGTGGTAAAATAAATATTTCTATTTAAATTTTAAAAAATGTCTAATGGAAGAAATTGCTTTTAAATATTGGAATTTAAATACATCCCTCCACTTTTATTTAATACTTTTAAGTAGCAAAATTCTAATTCGAGTTTTTGCCTTTAATAAAATCTGTTTAATAAAAAATTCTAGAAGAGGAAGGTGAACCTGAGGAAAAGAGTGAAGAAGAAATTGAAATCATAGAAGGACAAGAAGAAGGTAATAAATCAAATAAGTCTGGATCAGAGGATGAGGTAAGCAACTCTTTAACAGAAAATAAACTAGTTTCTATGTATGACTGTTAATCCATAAAAAAATATTTAATAAAAGCAATCTGGTTTTTGAAGAATTTTTGCCATATTTCTCCCAGCTTTCTTAAGAGCATACATATTGCTTTAAAATGTATCCATAAGGAAAGCATGAAAATACTGTAATTTATGTCCTCTTAATGCCTAATGAAACAGTATAAAGTAAGCTTTTGGTTTACAAAATATAAAGAGAGAGCTACGTCTGTAAAAAATGACTTCATTAAAGTGTTTTGTTGAAAGGTGTAATAAGCAGACCATCTGAATATTTAAAAAGTAATTGTTTATTACAAGACAGTTTTCTTTTAGCCATTGTGAAAACATTCTCACTGTCACAGTTATTTACTGTAACATTTTGAAAGATTTCATTCATTGGGTAGTTGAGTACTATGCCTGGTAATGGTGTTTTTCTCAAATCTTTAATAAACTAGTTTTTCATTAACTTGATATGTCTGCCCCCTTTTCCATCCTGATGTATGATAGAACTTGCCACAGTGACTTTTTTTATAGTCAGTTATTATGACTATAGTCAGAAACCATCCAGGTATAATTCAGACCCGAGCTTTCTTCTTGCACCTAGCACATACCCCCCATGCCTGTTCTCTCTGCTTCTCTAGCCCTCCAGAGCTGCATATCCCCAGCTCTCTCATAGCCTACAGTTAGGTAGGGTAAAGGTCCGGTATGCCTGGACTGTTGTATGTGATGCGATAAACTTGCTATTTTGTTTATTTGAAGAAATCTCCCACATAAACTTCTGTTGTTATTGTTTTAATTGTTTTCTAAAGCTTATTCAGTACATATACCTTATGGTCTTAACTGCCTAGTGAGTTATTTTTTAAATGGGTTTTGGGGCTCATTATCTAGTATGAATATCTTTATTTAGAGGGAGCTGGGTGAAGATAATTTCTTCCAGAACAGAGTTTTAAACAGTCCTTGTTTCCCGCCATCACTCTTTTAATAATAATAATTGGAATCATTCACTGAATGTGTATTCTAGTTATATTTTGCTTTGTAAAATATTTTGTGTACCTTTAAAAGTATCTAAATTCCATCTTTTCAGTCTTTTAATCTTCTTATATGTTTGTCAGTGAGCTAAAATAAATCAATTTTTATATAATATAACCTTTAGAAATAATTATAACTATTTTGTATAATACCTGCATTATTTTATTGTTATACAAGTTTAATTTATATATAAACGATTATTCTGGAAGGATAAGAATTAAAGGAGAGAAAAAGCCCAAACCATAAGTTTAATGTTTCCCTTTCTCCTCTCTGTTAATTTTTCTCAAAGTATTAGGTACCTACCAGAAGTTCTGAAAAAGTCTCTGTAAAACCAGCTCAGCAATTCATTACTTACAGAAACATTGTGATGTATAGTTAATGCTTAATATCCCACAATGAAAATATCATGTAACCTTTAATTAACCATGACATTAGATTGTTGTAAATCATGAAATAAAATCATGAATTGAGTTATTAGCATTATTCCTTGTCAGATGCATATTTGACAAACAGAGTTATTCTAAAAATGTAATCATGGCAAAAGATGAACAAATTGAAACACATCAATTTATATACACTTTTTTTTTTTTTTTTTTTGCGGTACATGGGCCTCTGACTGTTGTGGCCTCTCCCATTGCGGAGCACAGGCTCCGGATGCGCAGGCTCAGTGGCCATGGCTCACGGGCCCAGCCGCTCCGCGGCATGTGGGATCTTCCCGGACCGGGGCACGAACTCATGTCCCCTGCATTGGCAGGCGGACTCTCAACCACTGCGCCACCAGGGAAGCCCTATATGCATGATTTTGATCAGTTATTAAGTAAAGGAACATAAAGATATATATATATATATATATATATATATATATATATAAAAACATGTTTTGTTAGAAACATGTATTTTAGAGAATAAGAAATACATTATTTACTACTCTCTACTAGTTGCCCACCGTATGAAAATAAACGTTTTCATATTTTTTTTCCCTAGATGAGAGAAGCAGATGAGAGCACAGGATCTGGAGATGGGCCAGTAAAGTCAGTACGCAAAAGAAGAGTACGAAAGGAGTAACCTGTATTCAAGTATATTTAATTTCTAAGAGAGAGAGTTGGCATTCTCAAGTCGGTGTGCCAGAACTGAACTTGAGTCAATCTGCACATCCTGTTTCTACTATCTAGGAATGTTATTCTTTCAGACATTTATTTTAATCTTATTTTTCAGAAAAAAAAAAAACTTTGAAGTTAACCTGGTCTTTGAATTTAGAATGAAAGAAAAGTGGCACATTACATGTCAAATTTTAAGAGATTAATAGCATTAAAAGTTACACAGTTTAATAGTTTGGAGAAAGTTTTGGTTTCTACAGAGCAAAATAATATGCAGCAACTTCACTGCTATTGGAAGAATCAGTTATTGGAATTTCCCCTTAAACGGCTATACTACAGTATAACTGGTAGTTCCATAGTATAAATAAGAGTGAGTTCTGTTGTACAGAGCTAAATGCAATAAAGTTTCTGTATGGTTGTTTGTTTCTATCAACAATTGAAAGTGTTGTATGTGACCCACATTTACCTACTTTGTGTCAAATTATAGTTATGGTCCATTGTTCATGTAAATTATAGAGTCCTTTAAAGAGGTGCTTTGTTGACAGACAAATCAACAAAACTGAAATGTCTATGTGTCATTCATAGAATCACTGGTCAATAGTGCAGCATACTTATATTTGAATACAGAGATAAGAGGTTTATCAAAACCAAATGGTGTACAGATTTTTTTGAAGCTGTTACAGTTGTTTTATGCCAGAATGGCTTACTCTATTTACAAGATTGCTTATGCCTACATTGCTCTTGAAAATAAAATTTAAATATTTTTTCTTCTTTAAATGATACACTCTTTAATAGGTAAATTATTATTGGGGAGTCTTTCTTTTATCTGATCATTAAGAGATTGTAATGGCTAATAGATATCAATCATCATGCTTTGTATTTTTATCTTTTTTCTGACAAAGTCAAATCTATTTTCTGACAAATTCAAATCTATTGTCTCATCTAGCTTCAAAGCTGCCTCTATGGTAGACTATTGCTCCTCTTTTTAAAACACAGTTGACCCTTGAACAACAGAGGTTTGAACTGCGTGGGTCCACTTATACACAGATTTTGTTTTCAATTAATTCTACAGTACTACACGGTATGTTGAATCCTCTGATGCAGAATCTGCAGATAAGGATGGTCAACTATGGGACTTGAGCATCTGTGGATTTTGGTATCTGCCATGCGTCCTGGAACCAATCAATCCCCCATGGATACCAAGGAACGACTGTAGGTACCAAAAGTCACAGAAGTACATTATAGTAGAGCTGTATTATTCCATTTAACATATTTAAGAATTTTTCATGTTTGGGTGACAGACCCTTTGGAAGGTGATCTAAATCTTTGAGACCATGGAACTACTTTAATACCAGCTATCTAGAGAACTCTATACTAGTTGGGTAATATTTTGGATTCCTTCATGGACATATACATCCCATCCTTGGGTAAGCCTGCCTCCTGTACATCCCCCTCCCCAGTAGTACATTTAAAGCTTATGTATAAGGAAAAGGAGACTCCAGCTTCTCCTCTGACATAAAGGAACCCAAACACAGCCAGTATAGCCACTATTCACTCCTTATTTCAGGGAGTGAACTGAAAATGAAAATAAGTGCTTTATTCCATTGCTGTGTTCTGAACTTTCCATAAATTGGTGGTGGACAATCTTAATATGTAGTTAACCATACTTTGTATTTATTTAATACTGACTAAACACATCTTGCAAGGACTCCCTTTCTTGCTTTGTATTTGGAATGTCCAAGTGAACTACACATATTGAATGATTCTAGATGCGATTGTTTCTGAAAGTAAACTACTACTTCATGAGATAAATCCTTAACTTCATGGAAAACTTCTTGCCGACAAGAATCTTATATATGATCCCATTTCCATAGCATGACAGCTGTGAGGAGTTAAGGAAATAAAATTATCCCTAATCTGACAGGTCAGATGAAGCAGGTTGATGGGAGAGAAAATGTATTTTTGAATGCATTTGAAGTTTGTAGAGATCCTATAAATACATGGAAAAGCAATGGTAATTTTAGAGAAAATGGGCAACAGGATAAATTTTTTTAAATGATCTTTTAACACCTAACATAGTATCTTACCACATATTTTGTGTTTCTTAAATGAATAGTTTTACGTCTTTTGTAAAATTTTGGAGTAATTTCAAGTTTTAATTTAAACTTAGACTAAACATTTGATAAGCCATGTATAGATAATAATAGAAAATTTAAAACAAGGCAAATACATTATACGATTGATTACAATATATTACTTTAGCTTCTGTCATCACTCCTCAGTACCCCTTCCATTATATGGTAAATTAGGTCCTAAAGCCAACATAAAGTCCTTGTTATAGTAAATATCTTCAAATACCATTAATCTCTATGATTTAAGTGAAATAGACTGTAGCTTGTTTTTAGGAAGGAGTAGCTAAGAGGCAATTAAGTCATTCTTCCAACTGTTAACCTTTCATTTAGTCACATTCTCTGTTCTTTCATGATGTACAAGTGGTCTCACCAACTAAAGTAATATCTGGTCTTTGCTGGCAATTTTGATTATATCAGCATTGAAGAAATATCTGATGACAACCACTAGAGGGTGTTAACTCAAGAGAGGGAAAAACAAAATTATTGGGGAAAGTAAAGAAAGACTGCATTCTAAAGAATTAAGATCAATTTTGCTTTGTTTTCGACCATAAAAGTAATTCTAGAATATATAATTCACCTTTCACTTCTTGTTTGGAGAAAGGACTTGATCAGGAATATAAATGTGACATCATAAACTGGTTGGAACTGCATGCTTGGATGATTTTGGTTATTTCTCCACAAATTGTTTTATTGTTACACGTACAATTCCAAATTCCAAAAATCTCTGTACATCTGAAGTTTTTCATGTTTGACATCAAAACTCATTTGGCAGCCGAACCTGACCTCCCTGACAGGCTACCTATAGTCTTTACTTACGTAACTTAGTATTAAATTCATATATTTCGCTACAAAAATGTTAATGTATTTGATTCCAAGTGCTGCCCCAAGCTGTACTGGTGTATGAGTCATAATACTTTATGAAATGAAAAATTCCAAATTCTGAAATATCTGGTCCCAAGACTTCCAGATAAGGGATCGTGAGCTGTATTCACTTGCTATAAGTAAAGTCCAAAGTTAATATAAAGAGGACAAATTTTGGATGGAATACTAGTGTTAGTATTGAGGGAAGTTCTACTGGGAGACCCTGAGGAAAAGTGGTCCTTGCCAGTCGTCATTCCACCAGCATTTAGAGCTAGGAAGTAGCACTATTAAAAATGTATTCTGACACTGGTTAAGACAATAAGGAAGACTTTATTCAGGACTATTGCAGTAGGGCCAAGACTATCGCCATAGGGGAGAGAGAATGGGCTTAACTCCAGATACAGTGAAGACAGCTGGGGATTTATAGTCGTTGAGTAGAGTGGGTCGGGGGAGGGTTGGTGGATGGAAAATTCCTAAGAGGAGACATCGAGGGTAGAAGGGTGCTTGCCATGCTGATTTAACAGGATTCTTGCTGAAGGCAGGCAGGGTGATCAGATTCACTTAGCAGGATTTTTACTAAAACTGGACTAGGCCTAAGATGAGGCCTAGACAAAGAGGGCTCAGAAGAACCTGGTTAACGTTTGGTCAAGGAGAGAGTCTTGATCAGAAGCTAGGCACAGTCCCTGTGCACACTGTTTACCACCTGTATTTCTAATATAGAAATGACATCCTGAAGATATTGCCGTAATGAAAACAATATACAGCACTGGTTTACCATTCATATGAGGAGCAGGTGGGGCATGTATTTCAGGTAACATTTTGTCACCTGAGTTAACAGCTGTAGGACAGCAGTTGGAAAAGCCAAAATGTGAAATGAATTGGCTGTTCCTTGATGCTTTTAGCAAGGTATCGCAAGAAGGAACTTACCAGTGTCCAAGCAGAGATGGAAGGGAATAGAGAAGGATCACACATATTAGGTACCTCACAAGATTAGAAAAACTAATTGCTTCTGTACTCTGAATAGCAGAAAAAGTTCAAAATGGTTTTATTTTTGAGGTGTGGGAAGTAGAAGGGGAAGGCCAGTTAAGACTTCTCTTCCAAGTGTTAAGGCAATCAAAGGGACCCAGCCCTGCAGTGTTACCTGGGTGTTGCAGTCCCAGTGCAGTCTTATTTTCAGTGGGTTTCAAAGTAGCCTCCATTAAAGAGGCAGGGTCCTGTGAGGAAGGAAAGCAAGCAAACTTGGAGAATTTGGTCTAGAAAAGAGCTGATTGATTCCTAGCCTATGGAACTGAAGCAGATCGACAACAAGGTGGTTTTTGAGGGAACTGTACAGCCCAAGAAACGTGAGCTTGGCCTACAAAACGATGGGCAGCAGACTCACACCAGCGCGAAGTGGACCGCTTTCACAACTCCCATGAGGGGAATACTCCCAAACTCTACTTCAGAGTCCTGGGCAGGGGACGGGGGAATGGACAAGGAATAACGTTCCAGTTGGGGGAAGCCATGGAGAGCAATGGGTAAGGGAAGTCCCTTGCCAGAGATTACAGTCAGGGTCTAATCAAGGAACTTCGTCCACTATCAGAGACAGGATCTTCACAGGGTCTCTCTCCCAGGAGTATTCTACAACTGCTTTGATGTGTTTCCCTTTATTCTGTTGTCCAAATTTCAAGTTTTTATTTAGGTATCCTGTCCCCACTACACCATTATAAATGGGCAGAGCAAATAATCTGTCATCAGTTTAGAGGTGGTCAGACTATTAGGAGTCACATCTACAACTGACAGACCTTGACAGAGATCCTGGATTTCGAGCTGAGTCAGTAACTGGGTGAGGAGAGGTCGAGTACGTTGTGTGTATGGGAAGAAGGCTGGGCACAGATACTTTACAGCAAGAGGGCTGTGGCTGAAGCTGCTGCCACCCTCATCCTCTGTCAGCTTCCATAATAAAGTCGTAGCTGGAATATGGCTTCCAGCCAGCAACTACATTTCTCAGACACTCTTGCATCTAAATCCCCACGCCCTTGGGAATGTGAGAAAACATGAGCCATTTCCAGGCAGGCCCAACCATAAACCCTGCATGTGTACCCCATGCATTTTTCTGCAAATCAGAATGGTGATAACTAGTGTGGCTTGGAAGCCACGGTTGAAAATGGCAGAAAATTCCCCAGCTCACAAAGCCTGTTTGTTAGTTTACAATGCTCACCTCAGAACCATTCGCTGGAAGAGAAACTTGTGGTTTTTTTTAACCACTGCACCTCATTACAAGAGCTTAGCCTAACCTAAAAAATACAACCACCTTTCCCCTGGCACTCTTGGACCCTTTTCTTTGAATTCTTTGCTTTTATTTTTTAAATTAAGGTATAATATCCTATATTTGTTTTAATAAGAATAGTATCCTGGACTTCCCTGGTGGCGCAGTGGTTGAGAATCCACCTGCCAATGCAGGGGACATGGGTTCGAGCCCTGGTCCAGGAAGACCCCACATGCTGAGGAACAACTAAGCCTGTGTGCCACAACTACTGAGCCTGCGTTCTAGAGCCCGTGAGCCACAACTACTGAAGCCCGCGCGCCTAGAGCCTGTGCTCCACAACGAGAAGCCACCGCAATAAGCCTGCGCACGGCAATGAAGGGTAGCCCCCGCTCGCCGCAACTAGAGAAAGCCCACATGCAGCAACGAAGACCCAATGCAGCCAAAAATAATACAAATAAATTAATTTAAAAAAAATAGTATTCCCTTAAACATCCAGTAACTGGTACTTAAATGAGATATGCTACTTATCCTGTGGCTTTGAACAACCCTGATACACCACTGCACCACTGTATATATCCCAGTTACTTACCCAACAATATCAAAACATGCAATTTTTGAAACAGCTTTTTATTAAACAGCAAAGCATAATGGCAACACAGTTTTAAATGTTTAAAAATTAGGTCACAAAGGGATGCAAAATGTTTGCAGTATGACTATTATATATTCATACAGCTAAAGTCATCAAATCTTAACACCAATACAAACATTAAGATTATTCCATGATAGCCTAAATTTAATAACCATAAACTATAATAGTGGATCTCTTTTCCTATTTAATATTTTAACATTACTTCTGATACTGATTTCTTTACCGAATGGAATGTACAAACTAAATTTTAAAAAACTGTTAAATGACTAAAACTCTGCAAACCAGTAGTTGGGTTTACAGAAAATTCTGAGAGAAGTAGTGATATAAAATACTGAGAAAGCATCAATTAGTATACATGTAAAACTCTCCCATTTTATTCATGATTATGATACTAATACACTTTTTAAGGGACTTTGCAAAGTTGATCATCTGGGTACAGCAAATAAACCTGAGACCAAATTTTATTCCTTCTAGGTGTGGTTTACATAAGGTTAGCCAAACTTAATCCATTTTCTTATATATTCCCCCCTACCCCCAAATCTAATCTGTGCCAGAGATAACACAAATCTGGAGTAAGAACATTTGGAGTTGGTTACAAGTACTTACCAAGTATTGAATACTTCTACCCTATTTCTATTTTTCCTCAAATTTTTCTATTTCAAACACACACAACCAGAGCTCATCTTTTCAGGTATCAAGTGGATTATTTTGTGCAAAGGAATTTTTTAACAACAAATCTTCCCAATACGATAATTCAGTTTCAAAGAAAAATCATCTTTATAGCCCCCGTTTTCAATTGATTAAACAGAAACCAACTATCCTATCTTATTACTAAATATAACAAATAAGCCCTAAACTGAGAAAGTATCTTATTTTGGTTAAGTTTCAACAGAGTTCGGGCTAATCTCTTAGATGATTAACTACTGAAATTACTTTTTACAAATGTGAAACCAATTTTTTCCTTAGGGGAAGGAAAATGGGAAGAAAGCAAATGGAGAAGAGGCACACGATGGTGGACAGGGTATATAAAGCTGTGCATTCAGTACGTGATTTTGGTCACTTTTTCACAACACGGTGGTTATTTTCTCGTATCTCTAACTATGCCTATAATAAAAGACAATGCTAAACCTATAAATCAAAGCAAATTTGATATAACATTCATTTTCAAGTTTCATAAATATATGCATTTCTAATTATAAAGTCTCTACAATACCTTTGCACATTTTCATAGACTAACATAATACACAAACTCATGGAAGTCTTCTGTTATGCTCTTAATTTTGCTTAGATCTGGCATTATCTTCATAAATACTCAGTGAAGCCACAAACAAAAGTACTATAACTTTTGGAATCTATCCAAGTTTTAAAGAAAACACGATCAGCAGCAATTCCATAAGACATAAGGGATATCAATCCCTTATTTTCTTTTGCTTTTTGTGTCAGTTGTTTGAAAAACACTAGAAGCTGACATGAGGTTTTCTATATATTGTCCAAGAACTTGGTTTTCTGATTTTAGCTTCAGATTTTCTTCTTTAACTGCATCTACTCTTGCAGAGAGATCTATATGAAAAATAAAAAAGCACATTGTCAATAAAATGATGGCAATGACTCCATGTTATAAAATGCTTATTAAGATTCATTCTTAAAAGAAATCCCACAATCTTTAAATTTTCTGTTTTTAAACTCAGACTACTTTAGAAGTGAAGATAAAGAAAGTAAACTGAGTACAAATCAATAGGCAAAATTCCTAAAAAGAGATTTCACATTAGACTAAATGTTATTCTTTGTAAACAGCATTTTTGTTAAGTAGTTAACTCTTAAAATGGTTATTTAAAAAAACACTGTTTTAAAATGTGAATTTTTGTTCATATCATCATAAAACCATAATGTCTTTACTAGTAATATTTAAGACTGTGTAGTAGGTGAACATAACTGAATTCACATACTGGATATAGGCAGTCAGTTTCCAAGCAATTGATCGTTTTGTATTTTTATATTAGCAAGAAATTCAAAAGAGCAGGTCTTGATGATTAAAAAAAGAAGATACCACACTTCAGTCATTCAGCAACTAAGTTACTGGGGTGCCTTCTAAGAGACAGGCACTGTTCTAGAGGCAACAGTAACAAAAAAGATCCCTGCCCTTAACAAGCTAACATTCTAATGGGGCTTAGGGTGGGTGGGGGTCACAGGAAGCAAAGGGCAGTTGTCCTGTGATACAGTATAGTCAGGGATAGCTACTTTGATTAAGGAAATTTCGCTAGAGACCTAAAGGAAGCAAGGGAAGGAGCCACATAGATATGCAAATGACTAAGGGAAAAGATTCAAGCACAGGGGAACAGCAACTGCTAAGACCTTGAGAAGAAACTTGCTGAAAGAACAGCAAGGAGGTTGAAGTGTCCCAGTCAGGGAATGTGACAGGACTCTGAAAGGTAAAAGGGAAGTGAGAGACTTCCAGAGAGGAACCTGGCTTCCATTAACTGTGAGATGGGAAGCCAATGGAATGACATGATCTGCTCAACCTGATTTCAAAAAAAACCACCACCACCTCTTAATTTCATTGAAAACCAAAAGATGTTTCACTGGTGGAATTAATTTTATGCAAGACATTTAGAAAATGAAAAAACTCAGAACTGTTCCCTTATAATCCCTGAGGCTAATACACTGATTTTACTCTCATATAAGCTTTATTAAAGTGAACTTAGTAACACAATGCAGGGACTTAAACGGGGCTCATTATGTTAGACCTTAAAGAGAGAAGCATAAGAACACTATTTGACTTCCTTATTGAAACGTATCTGTTCTTTGAAACCACCAGCCAAAACTACAGGCAGGAGAGGAAAAAAAACTATTGAAGTAGACTTTGAAATTTATACTTTTAAAAACTGTGCACAGTAACAAACAAAATTTAGCAATTTGCTTACAATTACAATTTCAATTACCTGGATGGTAGTCAAGAAAAATACAAAACGCAAGCTAACCTTCAAGGGTGTGTTGGAGTTCCAGCACTTGATTAATAAGTCGTGTTTTCTCCTCCAGTTCCACCTGACTTTCAGCATCAACTGCTGTAATGAAAAGGTTCAGATTTACTATTAATATTAGCTACCATTTGTGTAGTATAGCACTTAAAAGATCTGCAAAATGGTTTATATTCATTCTTACTTGACTTATACAAGAGCCTTGTAAAATAAAAGGTTATATCCCACATGGCAGATGAGGACACCAAGATGAAGGTAAAATGTTTTGCCAACATCTCAGAGTTAAAGAATGGAAGTTGCCTTAAATCTTTTCTAGAACTAGATGGGATTATAAATAAGTACACTGGCCAAGATCAAAGCCTTCTAAGTATTGATTCTCTGCTCTTTCTATTGCTTAATAAAGCAATGTATGTGCCACAAAACCAGGAACATACAAAAAGGAAAACGAAGAACATACCATCCATGTCAGCATTCATCATCTTCGGTAACAAACTTTTGGGCCTTGGATACAAAATTCTTGATGAATGGTCTGCAGTAAGGAAAAGTTAGAAACATAGACACATAGAGTAATGAAATATAAGCTTGTTTTTCAAAAGAAAATTAAGTGGCCCAGTAGGACCCTTTTCACATGCTTTACTAAGAATAAATACCCAGTGGGGAAATAAGCAAAGAATATTTACAGTTTACAAAGAGGAGTATTAAGTAAATAAGAGAAAATGTTGAGTTTCTTGGTAGTCAAAGAAATGCATAATAAAATACCACTGTATATTTCGTAAAATATTTTTCTAAAAGAAGATAACGATCAATGCTAGCAAAGTTATGGAAAAACAAACACAAAATACTGGACACAAATTTTAAATGTAATATTTTTGGAAAGCAGTACAGTAATAAACAAGGTTCATAAAAACATTTAAATACTTTTTACAAAGTAATTTTACTCTTGGAAATTTAGCCTAAGGAAAATTAAGAAGGAAAAAAATTACATCCATAAAAATCTTTACTTCAACCTTATTTATAACCCAGTAAATTGGAAACAACAAAATTGTCCATTCAGAGCCTGGTTGATTATAGTTGCCATTTCTAATGGAGTGGCTACTAAAAATAATTATGACTATAATAACATGAAAGAATGTTTATGCCATTGTATATTCACTGATGTAAATTATGTGAAAAATCTTTAGTATGGATAAAGAAAACACAGCAAATTGAAAAAGCTCTTACATTAAGGATAATGGCAGCAAGGAAGACAAATCTCTCTAAAAATATTCTTCATTATTAAAACATTGTTTCATATATACCAATTAACACTTTTTAAACATAAAATTCAAAAGAAAAATACTAGTTATCTGAAACACTAATATGGGTTAAATGAAAAATATGTACTTGTCACCTCCTGGTTATAGTTAAAATAGATTAATTAGGATGTAAATGAGTAAATAAATATTAACATTTTCTTGTGTCCATAAAAGGCTCCAAAATATCAGAGCACCAAATCCTTGTGAAACATGCTCTGCTCTATTGCTAACATTCATTTCACATGCAATGTGCTCAAAATTTATTAAATAATGTACCAGATTATTACTGAAAACAGATTTGTTAACCAATATAATTTACTCACTGAAGCAACTTAGATCTTAGTCAATGCTGTTACTCTTTCAACAAGTATTTATTGAGCACCTACTATACCCAAGGCATTGTTATGCCTCCATATGCTGAACAGTAGAACCCAAACCTATTGAACAAGGATGTCTACATAGCAGAACTAGAATCACAATCAAAGCAGTGATCAGTGTATTGTATATTCCCTCATGACACGTAAGATGCTGGTATGAACATGGCAATAGAATGCTCAGTGTACACATGTATAAACTACCTCTCAAGTAAGATATCACTCAGTCTAAAACAAAGATATTAAACCTCCTTTACACATAGCTTTATTAAAGAAGTAACACTAAAAATAATGCTTAATACATCTACCCCAAGTCTTCCCACTTATCCAGCATTAGCGCTACTCTGCCTCACTGGTTTTAATTCTCAGGTTCTTTGTACTTCAGAAAAAGTTTTAGATAGATAGGTAGATATAGTTGCGCGCACGCACACACACACACACACACACACACACACGACCCTTGAACAAGGGTTTGAACTATGCGGGTCCACTTACACTCAAATTCTTTTCAATAAATACTACTACAGAACTACATGACCTACAGTTGGTTCAATCTGCAGATGCGGAATTGCGTATATGGCAGGCCGACTGTAAAGTTATATGTGGATTTTCAATCGTGCAGAGGGTTGGCACCCCTAACCCTCGTTGTTCAAGGGTCAACTGTATAAATATGTGTGTATATGTGTATATATATCTATACACACACACACATAAATCCAAATAGACTGATTATGAAATTTTTTTTCAAAAATTAACTTTAAGTCATTAAATGCTTTGTATAATAGTATTTGAAGACCACACTTCAAAAATTATTCTTCTCCATTCAATCAATGTGTCTTTATAATTGAAGAGGAAGAGTGCTAGCAGTGAAAACTTTATTTGGCCCTTCCCCAAGAGAAGAGCACTTTCATACCACTTCAACTATTGATACTTGTCTGGGAGGGACGACAGAGGTTAACAGCCAAAAGCAGAAGTAAGTGATCTTGGGAATACTCAGCAACAGCAGACTTCAGGTTGGCTATCTTCCCTGCTACATGAGAGGAGTATTCCCCGTTTTTTAAAAGTTTGATTTATGCCACTTCACTTGTATAAAAGACCTACATTAGTACCTGTTTTGCTAAACAAAAGAAATCTGACGAGGATTTTCACTTTCGTGAAAAAAGGCAAAAAACAAAAATAGCATTCAGCGTTTGTTTTGCAGCAAGGTGTTACAGAGGCAGCACTCACTCTGAGCAGTGACACCAAGCTCTTTCCCTGAGAACTACACTCAGCATCTCAGCCTCAAGCCGCCACAGCTTTGACCTGTGTCTGTGAGCATCCGTGTTTTATTTATTTTGTGCATCTCTTAGCAAGATGTGTCCTAAGAAAATTGCTTCATCACTTTACGCCATTTCAGCTTACAAAAGGTAGGAATGCTCTATTTTCAGATAGTAGGGGGAAACCTGTATATTAAATGCTCCAGATTTCTAATATCCAGTCTTTTTAAGAATACACCTGAAACAGAATTTTCATGACGGCTGAGAAGAGTGATATGATACACAAGTCAAAGCAACAGATAATCACAAAATCAATGCACTCAACTTTGAAATCAGATCTAGTATAGGGATGGGTTATACTTCTTTTGCCCGTATTTTAGTCTAATACTAAAATTAAACCCGGAAGTCTTCCATAAATGCAAAGTGTTCCAGGCTGACCAATGTAGTAGGTAAGGAAAAAGAAGCCAGTTTCTGAAACTTTGGCCACATATAACCCAAACAACAGAAAATTACTCTTAGAAAAATTACTCTTAGAAAAACACGTCCAGATTGGGGTGGAAGCAAGAGCACAAAAGCAGGGCGCAAGGACAGTGCTATAGGATATACCACATAACCCAAGACAGCACTACTCACATCACAGCCCATGTAAGATTGCCCTGAGGGCTGAACAGTGCAAAACCTGCCCAACTGTATGCGGCAGCCATGTGCAACACCAGAGTATCACCGGGTGCCTCTGCATGACAACAACAAAAAAACACAAGTAGCAATTTTTTCTTATTGTGATGTGATCAAATAGGCCAATCTCAAAACGCTACTCCTGTTTATATTCTAAGTCTGTCGGGACATCCAGAGTCATTAACAAATTTATTTTATATATGGGATCAAAAGGTTTGTTGAGCTCTTTAAGTCAAAGTATTTTAGCCATGGATTTTACTTCCTTCAAAATAGGGTCAATCCTCAAACTTTGCAATGCCCACATTAGCACAGCACTACATCTTAATATGCACTCGACACAAGACTGAATTTTTCAACTATACAATTCTTCTTCTCAGTCTACAGCTGCGATCGTACCAATCCAATTCCGTGCCAGACGTGCTCTTAGGGTTCCTTTTCAGCTCCTTCTGCTCCTACACGTAAATCCAAACCTGCCATTAAAAGACAGAGAATCCAGACCAAAGCATCTCAAGTGTGGGAACACTGAAGTAAACGTGGGGTGCTAAAGCTGATCTATTTATCCAAAATCTGCCTTAGCTCTCCGCGATGGATATGACTGGGATTCCTCAACTCTGACCTAAGCCGAGGTCAGAGCTCATAAAACTTTTCTCAAAAATCACAGTAAATTTTAGTGCCTATCTTCATCTAGCCTTGGTCAGTGGAAGAGAATCTAGAGTTATTTTGATAATTTAAGTCCAGGGAGCAAAAGTATGGAAAGAACAAGAATCCAGAAATGTGGCAAGCATTAGTATAGACCCATTTTCCATGCCCTCACAGTCAACTGTGACCAAAGGCTATCATCTTACCAAGTACATCTTTACCTTCTTTTCTAGTATGCCCAACAGTACTATGACATGCTCTTCATAAGAGGCAGTTTAGCACAGTGATTAAGAACATGGATTTAGGTTACCTGGATTCAAATGCTAGCTCTCCTATTTATAAGCTCTGGAACCTTAGGTAAGATTAACATCTCAGCTTCAGTTTCCTCATCTGTAAAATGAGCTTAATAACAGTATGTACCTCATAGTTTTTTTTTTTTTTTTTTTTTTTGCTGTACGCGGGCCTCTGACCGTTGTGGCCTCTCCCGTTGCGGAGCACAGGCTCCGGACGCTCAGGCCCAGCGGCCATGGCTCACGGGCCTAGCCGCTGCGCGGCATGTGGGATCTTCCCAGACCCGGGCACGAACCCGTGTCCCCTGTATCGGCAGGCGGACTCTCAACCACTGCGCCACCAGGGAAGCCCATACCTCATAGTTTTGTTGTGAGAATATTATGAGTTGATATATATAATGTGATTGCAACAATACACAGTAGTTATTCAATAATGTTAGCTATTATATTTTCTACCTTTTAGCTCTACTTCAGGCCACAAGAAGAATTTTTAAAAATTACCTGGTCCACTTGCCTCATTTTTACAACTAAGCCAAGGCCAAGATGATAATGGCCTAAGATCACAGTAATACTTACATAGACAGAGCCAAGACTACGTACAGTCAATGTCCCAGTCTAGTTTTTTCCACCACTCCACCACAGGTATGCTCACATCGGAGACCTGAGATTTTGAGACTTTTCCGATATCCACCCAACCTAAACCACTCATCTTTTCTGCATCTAAAACTGATTTTCATCATCCGTCATCTACTTACTAATGGAACTAGCAAGACTACTAAACGTCACTGTACATTAATATACTAAATTCTTTACATATATTAGCTCATCAACAGGACATGGCACTTTACAAACGTGGACCCTGTATCTCAGAAAGGCTACATATCTTGCCTTAGAGTTCACAGCCGAAGTCTGTACCAAGAATCTGAACTCAGATCTAACTATAAAGTCCCTGCTTTTTCCATTATGCAGTGAAAGACACTTTAATATGACCCTAATCTAAATTTGCAAAACATTTTGCAAAGCTTGATGTCAAATTTCTTTGCTATTTCTACTGTCTAAAAAACTGAAGGTAAATTTAATTCACTGCAAGCTGCAACGACTTTCAACATGGCTTGTTCAAGTCCCTTCAAATTCTGACTTACTCTGGTTAAGTCCAATTTTTAATTCCACAAAATTAAGGGACTGTTTGGCCAAATATTTGATGAGAAACGAGATCCCCAGAGTGGCTAGCTATATTGAGTTTAATCAATGAATGAGTACAGGCACGGAATATATAGGCACAGCTTTGGATTCTCAGGTACAGTGTTGGGAACAGAGCACACCATCTGCCCTTAATATTATTACGTCATAGTACTGGAATCGATACACAACGAAAATCCTGTCTTTCAGGAATGTCTCCTGTTTCTGCTTTCCAACAATCCTAAGTCCCCAAACTTGTCCAGCAGGACCTTGAAAGATGCCCATTGAGAAACTAACCCGGGAGCTACTTTCAGAGCCTGAAAAGATGTCGCCAGCCCTGGTTTCACCGCTCACTCGGCTCCCTCCCCGCCCCCGCGTCCTCTCCCCCGCCCCCATCTCCGAGTTCTCGGCCGAGAAGCCGCGGGCTAGTCCAGGCGTGCCAGGTTCCAACCCACCCGAACGCCCCTCCCGCAGTCCCACTTCGGGGCTGGGGGGCGGGCCGACAGAGGCCGTAGACTCAGGATCCGCGCGGAGAAGGCGGCAGGAGGTCCGCGCCACGGACCGCGGGCGGCCCTCCACAAAGGAACCTCTGCGCCCAACAATGAGAGGATGAGAAAACAGGCTGCGCAGGGGTTCTGCAGGGAGCCAGGCCTCGGCCGCCCACCTAACGCCCAGGCCGTAGGACGCTCTTCCCGGGTCCCCGTCAGCCGGGCCGCGTACATCCCGCCCCACCCTCCAGGCTCTCGTCAGTACCGAGGCCGCAACTCCACTCGCTCGTGGCCAGGCCCTCCGCGACCCACAACGGCCCTCACCTGCCGTTTGAGGAGCCGGCAGGGGGAGGGATCAGGAGGATACCTCAGGCCTGGACACTCGGACCAACTGACACCGACAACCCCGCCCTCTCCGCCCACAGAGCGTGCGCCGAGGCTGGAATCCCGCCCCGGCGCGGCCCGTCGCCAGCCAATCCCCACTCAAGAAGGCACGCCTGCGCATTAGCTACACGACGCCCCAATCGTGCTACCTCAAAGCCTCGGGATCCACCTTTTGCCATAACAAAAGGGCACTGGCATCCAATCAGGGTTGAGGTCGTTGTGGGCGGGCCCGGGAAGAGCAACAGCCAATGACAGTACAGACGCTAAGCTGAGCGTGGAAAGCCAGTCCGAGCGCGGCAGCTCCTCAGTCTCTGCCGGTCCGTGAAAATGGGGTCAAGAAATCCAGTGTGGAAAATTCTGACAGCTGTCAGGAAAGAGGTTGGTAAAACCTAACACTGGGCGAGAGAGAAATCATTCAAATTCAAGAAAAGGACTTGTGTGGACATAACAGAGAAAGTACCCTGGTTCTTCAGTTCTAAAAGCAGACTTTTCCATATTTTTAATTTCCCAAATCTGAAATCTCTCTTAAGTGTACGTCTAACGGACTGTTCCTCTCCGAATCTTCCCCAAACTATCATAAAATCCATAGTGCGCCGGACCATTTACTAATATTTTAGAATTGAGAAAATACCTTAATACTACTTTGGTGTATAGCACTTTTGTTCACCTCACAGCAACCCACAGAAAGAAGCTTAAGAGTAAAGAAATTTCCGCTCAAGGTCATAGACGCAGTGTGAAATGCTGTGTGCCAGGCTTTGGGATGTAATGTAATCAGGCTGGGTACCATTCACAGGTACCTAGCACTTGACACAAAGCAGCATCCTGCTGGCTTTGAATATTTGTTATTGTTTTGGCTTTGGCACATTCTCCTGAGTTGTAGAGGTGAGTCATATGTCTACCTGTTTCTTGACTTTTTACTTCTAGCACAGTTTGCTGACATAGAGCCTTACTTTTTTTAAGTAATATATAAAAATTTTTTCCGTTCAGTGTTTGAGAACTATACATTTGACTAGAACTAAGATACACACTATGAGGAAAATTTACTAGAATGCAATGCAGGAGCTAAATACATGAGAAATAAGAAAGATTGAACATAAATCTAACAGGAGTGTCAAAAAGAGACTAGAGAGAATGGGTGTGGTCAGTATTTAAAGAGTAATAACTAAGAATTTTTCAGGGTTGTGGAATATTTGAATTAGATTCAAGAAGCACTTATTCTTGAGCAGGATTAAAATAAGGAATTCTATACCTGGACACATCGTGGTGAAACTGCAGAACACCAAAGACTAAGAAAACTATTAAATGCAGATTTTCTTTTCTAGAAGAACAGGTTTTTTGGGGGTTGTTTCTCCTTTTAGTTTTAAATAGGGTAAAATATACATAAAAGACTTACCATTTAAATAACTATTTTAAAGTGTGCAGTTCAGTAGTGTTAGGTATATTCTCATTGTTGTGCAGCCAATCCCCAGAACTCTTTTCATCTTGCAGAACTGAAATTTTATACCCATTAAAACAACTCCCTATTCACCTCTACTGCCAGCCCCTGGCAACCACAACTCTTTCTGCTCTATCAGTTTGACTATTTGAGGCACCTCATGTAAGTGGAATCATACAGTATTTGTCTTTTGTGACTAACTTAGCATAACATCCTCCAGGTTCATCCGTGTTGTAGCATGTGTTAGAATTTCTTCTTATTTAAGGCTGAATATTATTCCATTGTAAGTATATACCACATTTGGTTTATCTATTCGTCCTTCAGTGGACACTTGAGTTGCGTTTAGCTATTATGAATGTAGCTATGAACGTGGTATGTGCAAATATCTCTGTGAGACTGCTTTCAGTTCTTTTGGGTATATATATCCAGAATTGGAATTGCTAGATCATATGGTAATTCTATTTTAAAAGCAACTTTAAAAAATGTGATATTAACACAAGAATAGACAAAAAGAAAGTTAGAAAGGCAAGTACCTGTACCTGGAAGTTGGTACAAAATAAAGGTGTCTGGTAAGGAAGAAATGTTGGTAAGGTTGTGGGAAAAACTATTACTCATTATTCTTGGTAGTAAAATTGGCACAGTAACTTTGTTAATTGGCTATATAAAAGACAGATGGTGGTTTTAGTGAAATTGGCTATTCATATAAAAATATGAAATTAGATCCTGATCTCACACCAAAAATAAAATTAAATTCCAAATGAAGTAAATGTGAAATGTGAAAAACAAAACTCTAAACTTTTAGGAAAACACAGATGTCTTTATGACACCACCGTAGAGAAGGATTTGTTAAACCAGACAAAACAGTGTCATTCATTAGGAAAAGATTTTAAATTTTGATTGTTTTATACACAGATGAGAAGACATTTTAAATCAAGTTAAAAGCAAGCCACAGACTGAAATAATATAGTAAAGCTCTGAAAATATTAAGAATTCTGACAAAGATTAAAAAAAATATTCAAATAACATAAGCAGGCAACTCACAAAAGAGGAAAACTGAGTGGTCAGAAAGATTTTTTTTAATGTTTACCTTCACTAGTAATCAGGGGGATTGATATTAAAACAAGATAAAGGGGTCAGTTCATTAAGAAGATGCAAAATCGTAACAGTGCTACAAAGTGGCACTGAAGCAAAAACTGATAGAACTGAAATAAGAAACTAGCCTACAACAATAGTCGGAAAGTTCATCACTCCCCTCTCTGTAATTTGTAAAACAAGTATACAGAAAATCTGTAAGGATAAAGAACCCAGGACCCAAGCTTGCCTTCACATTCGAATCACCTAGGAATCTCCTAATAACTCCAAAGAACAGGCTACATCCCAGACTTATTAAATTATGGTCTCTAGGGTGGGATACTGACATGAATATTTTTGGAATTTACAAAGGTGATTTCAACAGAGTGCAGGCAAATTTGAGAACTGTTGATATAGAAGACCAGAATAAAAACTTCTATCAACATATTTGACCTATTTGACATTTATAGAACATTCCACCCAATAACTAGAGAGCTTGTCTTCTTTTCAAATGCACATGGAATATTCACCAAAATGGCCCATATTCTATCATAAAACAACCTCAACAAATTTTAAATGATTGTAGTCATAACAAAATATTTTCTCTGCCCACAAAGGAATTAAACTAGAAATCAATAACAAAAAGATATTTGTAGAAAACCAAGTAGTTGGAAATTAAACTACATGCTTCTAAAGACACTATGGGTCACAAGAGAAGTCACAAGAGAAATTAGAAAATATTTTCAATAAATGTAAACATGTCAAAATTTGTGGGATGCAATGAAGCAGTGCTTAGAGAAATTTCTTTACCATTAAATGCTTATATGAGAAAACCACCTATGAAATAGTCTTGCAAAGAAAGTTTTTTTTTTAATGCAGCCTGACCCAATCAAGTCCATAAACTAGAAATTTAACAGGAAATACAGAGGACAGAGAAATATGTTAAGTTTACCATCTGGATAAACTTAGCGAAATCTGACAATGGAACAAAACAACAGGACAAGAACAAATAACAAGAAACAAAGCCCTTTTCTTTAACAAATAAATCGCACTGGAAGAAAAAAGAATGGAAAGAAGACTTGTAGATAAAAAGACACTTAAAATACATTTTAAAAAACAGACCCAAAAAACCTATGGTTTATTTTGAATGCACCCTTGGATGATAAAACTTTTTAAAATGCAAGAAAATGATTACTATAAGTAGGATACGGTAATTCTAGAGCATTCAACTTTTAAAAATTTCAGAATCAAACATATATCTTGCTAGAGAATTTAAACTTAAAGGAAGTCTTTAGACAAGCTATCTGAAGAAGATAACACACAAAACGTTAACCATAATATTAGAAGAAGCATATCATTCACAAAGTGTTGCAAATTGGATAAAACAGTGTTGCTGATAGTTATGTCCTTCAATGAATAGAAAAAAATTCTTGAAATGGCAAAAAGGTGACAAAAAAGAACAGTACACCCAAGTGAATATAAAAAGGGAGTAGAAACCTTGGCAAACTAGTCATGAAGTGAACATTCATTAAATTATTTACTTACATGGTGTTTCATATTTGCGTTACATTTTTCAATAAAAAATCGTTTAAAAATAGCCACAAAATTCCCTTCTGAATAAGGAAAACATTCAAGTACAAATAGGAACCACTGAAATTGTATAGAAATATTTGATTATAAGATGGACATTCATGTGATCTGGAAGGTGCATATATTATAAACCATCTAAATAAAAGCACAAATTAAAATATTCTTCATAGAGAACGGGGAACTCCAAATGGAAAACTATGGTTACAAGACAAAGTATTATGTGAGGAAGAAATAATAAATAATAAAATAGAGAACCTCCAAGGTTGTTTTGATGTTCTCGTCTGACATACTCTCATCAAGCACATAAAAACTTTGAACTTGTTTTCAGTAATTAGAGGGATCTAAACATACTGTGGATATTTTAAAGTGAAATATGCTAAATGGAGGCACTTTGATAACTTTCAAGTGTAGCCAGGTGTGTTCCCTCCTACTTTACACTCATTAATTTGCAAAATGTGTTTCATCTCATTCCTAAAAAAGAACTCACATTTTCCTTTTTACTTATTTTTTTTCCCTTGAAAGGTTATTGAATTCATTGGAGAATGAGTGTTGTCCTGAATTGGGTGAGTAAAGAATATTTTCTGCTTGTGGAAACTTGATTTCAAGACTAGACTTAATAGTATGCTCTACTGCTATTTGGAAATTAAGTTGTTTTTGTATACTTTTCTGAAGATTATAATTTCCTGATAATAACCAATAGTTGGCTAATTTGAACAGAATCATTTTCATTCATCTGTTCAATAGAGAAAATGTAAGAAATTGTCAGTGTATTTTTAGTGTTTCTCAGATGAAAATTCAGAAGGATTTCAGGGTCTCCATGGAATCAAGCTTTGAACTTCTTGACAAAAATGCAAATAGTAAGGAATGATTCTGTGCAGTCTTGATGCTTATTTTTCTCTAGACAAAGTATTGTCTAATCAGTGTTTCCCAAAGATTGATGCTTATAGCTCTGGTTGAACATGATGAATAGTTACATATTTTATCATAATAGAAAAATATGAATAATACAACTAACCCACAGTTTGCAGATGTTGTTGTTTATAACAAAGCTAAGTTCAAAAGTGATGTTAATTAAATGGTTAATTTAATATGGCAAAAATTGCAGCGTTGGTATGCAAATGTCTGGTTTGGAAAACCCTGGTCTATCAACAGTGCAGTAAACATTGGTTTGAAGAAGAGGAAACCTGGGTTCCAGTTCTGACTCAACCTATATGTGTTCATTCAATTCTTCATATATTTACTAGTTTAAAAGTTTACTTTAGTGTTCCTTAGAGCTAGATGCTGTAGCATATTCAGATATTTGAAATTGACAGTTAGGTTATGGGGGATGAATCACTTTACCATAGACCCCTGTTTCCTCAAATGAGGGATTGGGATAAAGTTAATTCTGCTTCTCTAATATTGTATAAAATAACTAAGGAATTTATCAAGTAACACTACCAGTGAGTTATAGCAGTTGGTTCCCCATATTTAAGAGTCAACCTTTGATGCTTTGGTTGTGTCTGACAGTCCAGCCCTTAGTACCGTACCTGCCATAAGATCTGAGAGCTTTCCTGAGTTAGTTATCTTTGAGCCACTCCATTTTAGCTTTTATGATTTGGGGTTTCTGTGATTCTCTACACATGAATCTACCACTATCAATCATTTCAGCTGAGTACCTGTTCCACTAAATTTTTATAAAATAATCTGCTTTAAAATCAAGACTAATCATTGGGCTCTTGGAGCATAAAGGGGATTCTGTTTTAATAAGACGAAGTGATTCTTTGAAGGGCCTAGGAGTCAGGGTTGCAAGAAAATAACATTTCATAAAAAGAATGCACGTGAGTTGCTAGCAAGTCTCTAAAATGCTGGGCTGTGGATGGATTTTCTTACTTTCGATACACAAACGTAATCCGCATAGTTTTCTGTTTCCCTGGTAACTGTTTACACTAAATAATCAACTTGGGAGAGTTCCTCTGTCAGGCTGTGTCAGGATCTGGGATTTTACACAACTCGCAAGCTTACAAGTTAGCCTACTATGAGTTCGTGAATGCTGGGAGAAGACATGAGATGCCTGCGTCAGAGTCCAAGGACTCTGTTCCTCACAGCTCGCAGCGGCGTGAGCTTCATGCTGGTTTGCTTCTGTTTCCCATTTCTCCCAAGCCCCCCACAGATGCTTGCACACGCAGAGGGTTATTGTACAGGGAGGAACGCTGGGCTCCGGGAAGCTATTGCTTTCACGGCAAGTGGAAGCAAGCTCGCTCTTCAACCAGGGGAATGCATTACTTCCTCCCTTAGAGTTGCTCTCTGCAAACATACCCTCAGAAACGGCCTGAATAAAGGCCGGGCAGGCCCCTGTGCTCTTGGCAAACCAGCAAGAACATGCAGTGACACTCAGGGCCCATGGCCGACTGCCCCTCCCCCAAACCTCTAACCTCTTCAGTTTGTGACAAATTCCTATTTTCCTTCCTCCTTCCTTGTACAATTATCTCAAGGGAAATAGGACAAAATGTCTCATAAAGTGTTGGTGGGATGCCTATCAGTCAAAAAGGAGGAAAACTACACTAGCTGGCATTGAAGAAACATTAGTATTGATAGACGTCAATGGCATAATCATAGTAAATAAATTTTTAAACACATCAAGTCATATTTTGTAACATTCCCCCTACCCTTTCTTTTTCGCTCTTTCCGCAGACTTTGCAACAATCAGAAGGAAGGACAAGCCTATCTGTAGTTTGTTTGAAAACAAATGGTTAAAATTAGTAATTGCCAGGATAATTAGTAACACTCCTCACAGCAAAAGCAGATCAAGGCTTCCCCAACTTGAAGCAGAGATCCGGCCAGGCTCCCTTTCTTCTTCTTTGCTAATGAGGGCAGAAAACGAGAGAACACCTTGCTGCTAAGGAATAGGGGCTTTGCCCATCCTGCTCAGATATGGCCTCTGGGTCTGGTCTAAACGCTGATGACAACTAATTTAAACAGTTCAAGTCCCCTTAAAGCTGTAGAAGAAATAACTCCTCAAGTTGTGGAAAGAGCCCAGGACTCCTTGCTACTCATCCTTGATGGTAGAATTGTGAGTTCTGGAGTTTGAAGTAGGTTTCCTTTTTGCACGACACGAAGCAAGTTATAAGTAAATAGGATGTAATTTTCATTTGGGGAGAAAATTGATATGCCCTTCAGAGGCATCCTGGAGTCCATCCTTCTCATAGAAGTTTCTTCAGAGGTGATCTCTATAGATCTTTATGTTTCAGGGCATTAATTTCACTTAGAGCATTGTTTCTCCCACTTAAAAAGTTTTATGTCAAAATACATTTTAGTATATTTTCTAACAAGCATCATTGGCCACAACCCAACTCAGCATTTTAACATTTTCTGGTACGTATCTTTGTGGTTTAGTTTTGGATTTGATGTCAAAGGTGTATAGTCTACTCTTAATATCACCTCAGAAAAGTATCATCAGCTTAAAAAAGCCACTGGTTTTTCCATGCTGCAAGTGACCACCTGCAGACATGGAAATTAGAGTGCTTGGTGGTCTGTGAGTACTAAGAGTATCGGAATAGAAACCCTCCTATACCCGATTCCTTAAATCCCTTGAAGAAGAACCAGCTGATCTTCATGAATTCAGCCCAATTGCCAGTACAGTGTCTACATGTGTGTCTGTAAATACTGGCTGAATGAGTGAATGAATGAATTTTCTGCTTTGGGTCCTTCCTTTTTCTGTCTCATGAAAAGCAGACATGTCTGTGCTGCATTAGAGGATGACACAGTATTTCCACAGTGTCTTTTCACTTCAGAGCTCACATGACTTTCTGTCAGATTATCTTACTGCCCCTTAACACATCCCAGTGAGAGGGCAGCAAAGCCAAAGAAGTCATTTTCCTTATGGTCCAAGTGGTGGTTCTTCACACTTACAGAACATTAGGCACACATGAACCATCACCTAGAGTGACAACTGATGTCAACTCATTATAACTTATGTCTCTGGCAGCTGTCAGGAGATACTCAGAATACACTAAAAGACACCATGAATAACATGTAGGGACCAGAGAGAGGGAACTTCTAGTGACTTGATGCCATATATTCTCTTTGAGATGGTACGCTGGTGACCTCTAGTGGCAAAATTGATTCAAGATCAGTTTCTATTGATAATTCACCACAAAAGATTTTTCTTATATCAATCTTGTGTTTTCCATTCATGTAGTAACATTTTCTACTTGTAGAATGACCTTAGTTATGCACAATGACTTATTTGTAGCTGTTCATATCCAAACATTATTTTCTCATTTCATAGAATCAACTTTTGAGCTGAAAGAGCTCTCAAAAGGATTTGTTGGTTTTATTTCATTATGTGTGGAAAATGAGACCCAGAGAAATAAAACGACTTGCCTGAAGTCTCACCTCAGGGGTGGAACTAAAAGTCTAATAAGTCTAAGGCTCTTTTCAAGCTTCAGATGACTGCAGCCCAGCTGACATCTGACTGCAACGGTATCAGGGATTCCCAAGGGAAAACTGCCCAGCTAAACCCCCTGAATCACTGAGCCACAGAACAGTGAGCAAACAAAATGATTATTGCCTTACAACACTAAGTTTTGGGGTATGTTATACAGCAAGAATAATCAAAGCAAAGAACTTATTTAGGAAGTTTCTCTGATTCTATACAAAATAATATACACCTCTCAGGTACTAGCTAATCTTCTATTAATAGTCAAAAACATCAGCTATAATAAATCAAAGAGCTCTCAGTCCAAGTGAATACATATTCTAACTAATAGAAATATAAGTTCTCCTTCTTCCACTAAACTACACATTTTAAAGATATTTACATTTTGAAACTATGGACCCAGAAGAGGATATATGTGTTCTGCACCCTATAAAAATCAATGAGTCAGTCTCAGTCAGAAAGTATCATTGGAACTCCTAATGTGTTGATCACTTAAGAGAATACAGAAATCTCTCAAAGAATTTATAACCTAGTTGGTAAGACATATCGAACCCACATTAGCTAGAACAACTGTAAAGCAGGGTGGTGCTAAGTATGGAGAGAAGAGAGCAGAGTGGGGCTGGATTAGGAACACATCTGGGGGTAGGGACGTGATGGAGAGACCTTCTGACTAGTAGACTTGATATTCTCCCAACTGCAATTATTTTGAGAGTTGGCAGTGCTTCTCCCTTAATTTCTTTCTGTATCTCCAATACCTGGCCCATAACAGGGATGCAATATAAACATAGTGAATGAATGGCTGAATGATACGTGTTTGGAAGTAGTAGGAAGTAAGTTGGAAAAAATTAATAAATGAAAGAGTGAATGAATGAATCAGCTGAGGATGACATGGAAAGCCAAGCAGGAATTTGATCCAGTGGATTCCTAAGGTGGTGAGTGACATGTTTTCTAGAAAGATATATGGAGAGCTAAGTATCTAGAGTGAATCGGTAGGAAGAAACTACAGGAGGAGGAGTATATAATAACAACAGTAATAGCTAACATTTACTGAGTTCTAACTATCTGTAAGGTGCTGTACTGAGCACTGAACATAAAATAATTCATTCCTTACCATAATCCTATAAGGTAGGTACTATGATTATCTTTACTTTGCACATGAGAAAACTGATATTCCTAGAGGCTAGGTTATACGACTCTATGACTGTTATAAAATTCAGTTGTGAGTGGTAGACGCAGTGGAAAAGGAGACGAAGGGATATTACCTTAAACATTTTAAAGAAAGTAGAAGCAGGATGTGTTAACAGGTTAATCAACTATGGAAGATAAAAGTGAAGGAAGGGTCCAAGATGACCATGATTTTTAGTCTTGAGTTCTAGAAAAATGATAGTACCATGTTGCAACTCTGCCACCTGGGTGGGTTACCCTATCAGACTCCAGCCCTTTTTCACCCAAGGTTCTGAGAGAGAACTAAGCCCACCTAAGGTATTCATTGCATGAAATAAAATCAATTCTCCCCTTGCATCTAGAAAGGTACTTCTTATGTGTCATCCCTGGGAGAATTGAGAAAGTAGTCACTCAGATCCTTTTCCATGTTCCAAGGTTCTTTTGAGGAAGCCTGGTTGAGAAAGGCTACCATTGTTTAGCAGAAGACTTACTTTTGAAAACTGTATTATTTAGTCTATTCACCCTTGTCCTTCCCTCAAAAAACAACCTCAAACTGTATAACTTTGACTAAGAAAGTCCTGGTTCCAAAGTTCTAACTTTGAGCAAATTCCTAGCTCTGAGCTGCAGCCCATTTGATGGCCAAATCCACTGAATTTAATTCTTCTTGAACTCAATAGCTTGAACTGTTAGTTGTTTTGTTTGTTTTGCTTTGGTTTTTCTGTATGTTTTCCTAACAAAGAATTTTCTTGGAAAGATTTTCCCCTTCCATCAGTAACTTTGCCTTCTAAAAATGGTGACTCCAGGACCTAGACTTTGTAGGTTGGTGACACTATACCACTGTGTAGAGAGCCCAGAATCTCCCAGACGCTATAGGTCTTTCCTGAAGCACTGAGTGCTTCTCTCACCACTTGGGTTTGATGTGGTTTCCCTGCCTTGTAATCCACTGAGGTTGGGAAGGGCTTACCTCATGGTGACATTTCACTGGAAGAGTCCTCTGTGTTGACCAGAACATCTGTAAACCCCTTTAGGTCAGTCACCAAGCTGATGGAAAAAGGTTTCTAAAGCCCCCTAACCATAAGTCGTTTACCTTTTATATCTTTAAATACATAAAGCTTATGGAATTTTCGGGAAGGGATTATTAGGACTGAGGTGGTGACAGAAAAAGAAAATGAATTGCTATTTCAGGTGGAGCAATAAAGAACTGTGGTGGATTTTAGCTAACTACAACCCAAAGTTCATATTTTGAGCTTAGTTTTTGCATATTAGCAGTGACAATTTTACAGACTTCAAAAATCATTTGTTTAGTCAAGGGTATTAATTGTAGAGAATTTTCCCTTGTACATCACAAGTATTTTTACTATATTTATAATATATGTAACATTTATTCCCCATTTGCCAGGTGCCCCACAGTTTTACAAGAACTATTTTATTTAATTCTTACAAAATGTTTAGAAGGTAGGTACTTGGTATCCTCATGCTATGGAAGAGGAAACTAAAGCTTAGAGAGGTTAAATAACTTGCCCAGTGTTACCACAGTTTGCTGAGCCAGGACTTGATTTCAGGGACTTCAACTGCAGAGCTTAGAAACTTAATTATTACTCACTGTTGCCTAAGGAAAAGGCATCCTCCATAAATGAATAATAAGGGAAATAACTAGCCTGTAAAGCAATATTTACGTGTGAATAGTTAATAGACTTAACAGCAATAATTGTAATGTGCAAATTATATGTGCTTAAACATAAATTCATCTGAGCTAAAGACTTCCTCTCCATGTACTAATATTATAAAACTAAAACTTTTCCCCAAAATCATTCAATTCAGACTAGTGAAGTATTGTTTCATCTCCTGGACCAGAGGAGCAAAAAGTGCAAAGGTCAGGCCATGAGATTAGGAAGAAGGAAATAGGAAGAGAACCTTGGACAGCATAGATGTGAGGACAGCATAGATGGGAAGGAGGGAAGGTGGAAAAGAGGGAGGTAGAACAAGGCAGGGAAGGGAGAAACAAGACCAGAGACGTCAGTTGAGAGGGAGAAAAGTCAAGGTAAATACAAAGAACAGAGTGGATTTTAAAATTTGTGGAGGGAATAAGGAAGATGTGAGAAAAAAGAGAAGGCATGAGGTACAACAAATTAAAGATGCTACGATGAATCGACCTCTGACCGAATGTGATGGTGTTTTCCTTAAAACAAACGTAGGAGCAAGAGTTACAATAAGTAGTCTAGTGAAATGACAAAGACAGGTCTGCTCTGTAGCTTGACCATTTTGTCAACATGACCCATCTGGTATGTGGAAGGTAAGATCATAACCCTAACATGAATCCTGAATTTGAGGTCCATGTGGAAATACCAGTGTTTGGCTTATAAACATCCCATCTTCTGAGAGGAATTAAGGTTAACAACTTTGGGGAGCCCAGACACATGGTAATAGGAACACGTGCTGTCTACACCCACCGTCCACGTGGTGGCTATTCATTGCAGGGGAAGCACTGCTTGAGGCTCAAACCAGACACACTGAAGTGACAGCCTGAACTGAGAGCCTGGTACATAGTAGTCGCTCATTAAATATTTGTTGAGTGGATGAATGGGCAAAAGAATGTGCAACTTTTCCTTGTTGATCATTCTTCCCTATCTCTCTTTTGGAGACTAATTTATAAGAGAAGAAATCAAGTGAGTGTAAGTGAGAATTTTAATAACTCAAGGCAGTAGGAAGAGAATCCATATATGCTTGATTAAAATACTACATATAAAGATTTCAAGATAGTAGGTAGCTCTTCCTCTTCTTCTTTAAGGGCACGCTGGGGATTTTTAACCCACTCAGTAAATTAGGAAACCATGAGTCTATTCTGATTTACATACATACATACATAATAGTCTGATGTGAAATGGAATATTTACATAGTTTCAAAATATCTCCCACCCCACAAATACTTGCTTATTATTAAAAGAAAAAGGAGTAAGTCACCACCATAACCAAGGGGGCAAAGTGAACCTCACTAGTAAAGGGATAAATAGAAATTATGTACCACCTGATAGGGTGCAATGAGAAGAACACAGCATCACTTCCGATATTCTTGCCAAGTGTATCAATATTGAGGACCCTTTTGTAAACTAACTGCTCTATAATCTTTAAAAGTATCAAGGTTACAAAAGTAAAGATTGAGGAATTGTTCCAGATTGAAGGAGGCTAAATCGACATGACAACTAAATGCAATGTATGATTCTAGCTGGGTGCTTTTTCTGTCACGGATATTATCAAGACAACTGGTGAGACTTAAATGCACTTTGAAGATGAGGTGACAGTAATATATGAATGTCATTTTCCTGACTTTGTTGGTTGTATCATGATTATGAAGGGGATAGTCCTTGTTAGTAGGAAATGCGCACTAAAGTGTCCAGTGGTGATGGGGCATTGAATTGGCAACTTACTGTCAAATAATTCAGGATAAAAGGATCCTTCTTCACGTGCTTGCAAGTTTATGGCACTTGAGATTGTTTCAAAATAAAACTTAAACAAATAAGATATGACTATGCTGAAGAGTGGCATTTACAATTTAATGTCTTATCTCCCCTGCTCCCCACCCTCTGTGCCTGTTGTGTCCTGTAGCCAAATCTACCACTTTCTACATTTTATTTTCCTAATACAACTTTTTGCATGCATCACTAAAAATGCAAAAGGCAGTAGTGATGTTTTGATAGGTGTCCTTAATCCTAGCACTGGTATTTTCACATGCTTCTCAAAATCAGCACTCATGTTAGGATTAATATCTTTCTTCTATATATCAGAAAAACCTCTGTTAATCTTATCTTTAAGAAAAAAATTATTGTATAAATAGAACATGAAAATGTAATAACATAATCCCTACACATTAGTAAATACATTTTCCCAAGTTCTCCTCCCATCCTAGTCCATATACATAAATTACTTTCACATGGTTGTAATCACAACATAGGTACAATTTTATATTCTACCTTTCTTGTCTGAGCATACTCCAGTATTGTTAGAGAGCCTCTGGGGCTCTTCTTGCCCTCTGAATCTGTGATTACATTTTTGAAACAGTGACCTCATAACATAACTAAGGGACCATATTTCATTGTTCAATGCCTGCAAAGCGGGCACCTTATTGCTTCCACCTTGTCAGTATAATGCAGTTATGCAATCTCGTAATTGCTATCCTGATGCACTGTCATTTGATGAAGGTTTTGAAGTCATTCAGACCTGGGCTGCTATCCAAGCTCTGCTTCATACAAGTTCCTAAACCTTTCTGAGCCCCAGTCTTCAATCTCAAAAACAGGGATAATAATGTCTGTCACATGCTATTTGTGAGGATTAAATGAGATAATGAATGTGAAGTTCTGAGCAGCACCTGGGACGTATTAAGTTCTCAATAAATGTTATTAACATTCATCTAAGAGATACATGACTAGTTAATAGAATGTGGGCTTACTCCAAATACTTAATTTTGTGACTCTCTTAGTTTTATTTGTGATGACTGTGGGTTATTTTTTAGATGGTATCAAATATCCAAAGAGTTCACCAGGATTTCTAAAGAAACCAACTGATTTTCCTAATTGTCTCCAGAATTGAGAACCTATAGGAAAATTAGAGTGACAGCTGACTAATCATCTTTCTCCAATGTCTGCTTTAGATTATCTGTCTCCCACACCCCAAAACAAAAGGTTGAAAAAAAAAACCCTTAAAAATGTAATCATTAGAACATGACAGAAATATTAAACATACAGTTTGCTTTTTAAAAATGACCAGTTAGCTGTGAATTTGCCTAATTCCTTTTACAGTCAAATGATTACATACTATGGAAAACGGATAATGTCCCAACTTACAAAATGGACCAATAAAGGAGTTACTGTTTGCGTTAGCAGGAAATATTCTACAAGTACTATTCTTTGAGAAATTCCTTGAAACATAGGCTCTCCCTGGGCAATTGTGTGTTTGACGATCACTAAGTATTTCACAGAGAGGCACTGGCTGAAAATTTTAGTGTTTAGGGGCCAACCATCATTGCCAACTGTGACTTGCTCAAATTATGTATCAACTATGTTTCTTGGGTTTTTTTTTTTAACATCTTTATTGGAGTATAACTGCTTTACAATGGTGTGTTGGTTTCTGCTTTATAACAAAGTGAATCAGCTATACGTATACATATGTTCCCATATCTCTTCCCTCTTGCGCCTCCCTCCCTCCCACCCTCCCTATCCCACCCCTCTAGGCGGTCACAAAGCACCGAGCTGAGCTCCCTGTGCTAGGCGGCTGCTTTCCATTAGCTATCTATTTTACATTTGGTGGTGTATATATGTCCATGCCACTCTCTCACTTCGTCCCAGCTTACCCTTCCCCCTCCCCATGTCCTCAAGTCCATCATCAACTACGTTGTATTTACAGAAATTCTGTTTTTACACTATTTTAAAGCAGAAGGGACAGGAATCCACTGTACATTGAGGAACACTGTCATAGCACAAAGAAGCTCAAGCCATTTAAAATTCTAAAATTAAAAAGGATATGGGCTTCCCTGGTGGCGCAGTGGTTGAGAGTCCGCCTGCCGATGCAGAGGACACGGGTTCGTGCCCCGGTCCGGGAAGATCCCACATGCCGCGGAGCAGCTGGGCCCGTGAGCCATGGCCGCCGAGCCTGCGCGTCCGGAGCCTGTGCTCCGCAACGGGAGAGGCCACAACAGGGAGAGGCCCGCGTAACGCAAAAAAAGAAAAAAAAAAAAAAAAAAAAAAAAAAAGAGTGTTGAAAAAAAATCTTCGAAATACTTTTATAAACAAAGCTTTCAAAGTAGTTATCATGACCTTAGAAAAACCCACTAACCTTTCCACCAAGAATGCAAATGAAAGCAAAATATTCACATAGATGAAGGAATAATAGTTGTCTTTTGTCTGCTTGGAAAAGGTAGTGAAGATTCTCAGGAGGGATAAGAAAGGACGAATGTGTTTTAAAATGCAAGCTTTTTCCACTTTTACTAGTGTCATGCTACCAGCGAGGAGAGAACCAAGCATGTGCACAGCCAAGTAGTCTGAGCCAAAGTCATTAAGCTGACAATGAAACGTGTGTGTGGAGAAACAAGGGAGCAATGATTAAATGGGGAAGAAAGCCAGTAAGGGCTGAAAAGAGGTGACTGTTGGCTGTGTGCATCCCAGGGAGGCTGGTGGAGGGAAGATCCAGGTCGCTCTAACAAAAAGTTGGCAAGGAACAAACACATGAAAAGATGCTCAACATCACTAATCATTAGAGAAATGTAAATCAAAACTACAATGAGGTATCACCTCACACCAGTCAGAATGGCCATCATCAAAAAATCTACAAACAATAAATGCTGGAGAGAGTGTGGAGAAAA